>NC_135823.1:72249702-72517202 GCF_964213995.1 Mustelus asterias
GATACAGGCTCAATTCCCACCATGGCAGCTGCTGAAATTTAACTTCAATAAACAAACTGAAATTGAAATGTTAATCTCAGTAATAAATGCATGAAAACATTGTTGTACAAACCCATCATTTCAGGGAAGGAAATCTGTCACCCTCACCTGGTCGACATGTAAATCCAGACCCACAGCAATATGATGGACTCTGAAATGGCCGAGGAAGCCACTCAGTTCAATTAGGGATGGGTAACAAATGCGCCTCTGACACCCACATCCCACCAATTAATAAATAAAAAACTGGGGATCCTCAGATATTTTACAAAGACAGAAATGCATTAACAATCTGTTAATATTGAAATGTGAGCGAAGATTCTTTAATGCTGTGAGTGAGACAGCAGTGTGTGCGTGGTGTTAGGGACCAGATCAGAAACTCCAAGCTTTATTATGACGTTAGACTAGACCCCAACTATTTCTGATTTTGGCATTAGTGTGAGCATAAGGTGCTTCACTCCAGGTGTGATTCTATTGAACCACTGGGAAGCTTTTATTAAACAAACTTTATTTAACAATACAGTTTAAATTTAACAAAAAGAATTAGCGTAACTTTTACCCATTGAACACTTAAACAAGATAAGATACAATTATTAACTGCTACCCCATCTCTATTAGTTCTAATTTAAGCAATATTCCTCACAGCCTTAATCTCCTCTTCAGAATCAGTTAGCAAAAAACAAACAGGCTTACACAGGCTGCCAGCCCTCAAGCCTCCAGAACTCCTCTGGAGAAGAGATCTATTTTCTAGCAGGTTGACTCCACAGAGAGAGAGTTGCATCTTACAGACCCAAGCAGAAACTGCCTGCTTGCCTCTGTAAGCCTAGCCCCTCCCATTAGCACTTGACTCTTTCTCTTATCAATCAACCAAATTAAACCCTACTCTGAAAATCCCAGGGGGAAAAATCCTAAAATACACAAAACTGCATTCGCTCAGATTCAAACAAGCACTCTAATAACTCAGAGCAATTCTTCTACATTCTCAGCATGTGGGCTGGCTGTAGCAGACAGATCAGCACCATTTAAACAGCACGGACTCTTAAACATTCCCTTCACAGGAACATGATATAAATACATCTCTTAAAGGCACAGTATCATCACTGGCGGCACGGTAGCACAGTGGTTAGCACTGCTGCTTCACAGCTCCAGGGTCCTGGGTTCGATTCCCGGCTCGGGTCACTGTCTGTGTGGAGTTTGCACATTCTCCTCGTGTCTGCGTGGGTTTCCTCCGGGTGCTCCGGTTTCCTCCCACAGTCCAAAGATGTGCGGGTTAGGTTGATTGGCCAGGTTACAAATTGCCCCTTAGAATCCTGAGATGTGTAGGTTAGAGGGATTAGTGGGTAAATATGTGGGGGTAGGGCCTGGGTGGGATTGTGGTCGGTGCAGACTCGATGGGCCGAATGGCCTCCTTCTGCACTGTGGGGTTTCTATCACAATGGTCCCAGATCAGGAGAACTGGTCCTCTGCCTATTTTCTACTGAGCTACAATCTTGCATGCTACTCATTTGGTCCATTGTTTCTGTAGTCTGTATTAGCTTCATTAAGGTAGCAGACGAGGTGGTGGCATGATGGTATTGTCACAGGTCTGGGGACCTTGGTTCAAATCCCACCATGGCAGATGGTGAAATTAGAGAGACATTTTTTTAAACAATCTGGAATTAAAGTCTAATGATGACTATGAAATAATTGTTGTAAAAACCCACTATTCACTAATGTCCTTTAGGGAAGGAAATTTGGTGTCCTTACTGGCTCTGACCTACATGTAACACAGCAATGTGGTTGACTCTTAATTGCCCATCCCATGAAAGGAAAATGATACAAAAATGTTTAAATTAGCTCAGCCTTGTGGATTTACAGTTATTCCATGGTCAATCTTAGACTTGTAATTCCATCTGGTATCATGGCCACTGTCCAATTGGAAGGGGTGACTCGCCTCCCAGAGTTGGTGACCCAATCAGAGGGCTGGCCTTTCTGCCACCTCGGCAGTGCCATTGACAGAGGCTGCCTCTGTGCCGAGATCCCTCTGACAGCCAGGGTACGTTTCCTCACTCATAGAGTCATAGAGGTTTACAGCATGGAAACAGCCCCTTCAGCCCAACTTCTCCATGCTGCCCTTTTTTGTTTAAAACCCCTAAGCTAATCTCAATTGCCCGCATTTGGCCCATATCCCTCTATACCCATCGTACCCATGTAACTATCTAAATGCTTTTTAAAAGATAAAATTGTACCCACCTCCACTACTACCTCTGGCAGCTTGTTCCAGACAGTCACCACCCTCTGTGTGAAACAATTGCCCCTCTGGACACTTTTGTATCTCTCCCCTCTCACCTTAAACCTATGCCCTAAACCTAGACTCCCCTACCTTTGGGAAAAGATATTGACTATCTACCTTGTCTATGCCCCTCATTATTTTATAGACCTCTATAAAATCACCCCTTAGCCTCCTACGCTCCAGAGAGAAAAGTCCCAGTCTATTCAGCCTCTCCTTATAACTCAATCCATCAGGTCCCGGTAGCATCCGAGTAAATCTTTTCTGCACTCTTTCTAGTTTAATAATATCCTTTCTATAATAGGGTCTCCAGAATTGCACACAATATTCCAAGTGTGGCCTTACCAATGTCTTGTACAACTTCAACAAGACGTCCAGACTCCTGTATTCAATGTTCAGACCGATGAAACCAAGCATGCCAAATGCCTTCTTCACCACTCTGTCCACCTGTGACTCCACCTTCAAGGAGCTATGAACATGTACTCCTAGATCTCTTTGTTCTGTAACTCTCCCCGACACCCTACCATTAACTGAGTAAGTCCTGCCCTGGTTCAATCGACCAAAATGCATCACCTCGCATTTCTCTAAATTAAACTCTATCTGCCATTCGTCAGCCCACTGGCCCACTGGCAAGATGTTGGAAAAAATTATAAGGGATAGGATTTATAGTTATTTGGAGAGTAATGAATTGATAGGTGATAGTCAGCATGGTTTTGTGGCAGGTAGGTCGTGCCTTACTAACCTTATTGAGTTTTTTGAGAAAGTGACCAAGGAGGTGGATGGGGGCAAGGCAGTGGACGTGGTATATATGGATTTTAGTAAGGCGTTTGATAAGGTTCACCATGGTAGGCTTCTGCAGAAAATGCAGATGTATGGGATTGGGGGTGATCTAGGAAATTGGATCAGGAATTGGCTAGCGGATAGGAAACAGAGGGTGGTGGTTGATAGTAAATATTCATCATGGAGTGCGGTTACAAGTGGTGTACCTCAGGGATCTGTTTTGGGGCCACTGCTGTTTGTAATATTTATTAATGATCTGGATGAGGGTATAGTTGGGTGGATTAGCAAATTTGCTGATGACACCAAAGTCGGTGGTGTGGTAGACAGTGAGGAAGGGTGTCGTAGTTTGCAGGAAGACTTAGACAGGTTGCAAAGTTGGGCCGAGAGGTGGCGGATGGAGTTTAATGCGGAGAAGTGTGAGGTAATTCACTTTGGTAGGAATAACAGATGTGTTGAGTATAGGGCTAACGGGAGGACTTTGAATAGTGTGGAGGAGCAGAGGGATCTAGGTGTATGTGTGCATAGATCCCTGAAAGTTGGGAATCAAGTAGATAAGGTTGTTAAGAAGGCATATGGTGTCTTGGCGTTTATTGGTAGGGGGATTGAATTTAGGAGTCGTAGCGTTATGTTGCAACTGTACACAACTCTGGTGCGGCCGCACTTGGAGTACTGTGTGCAGTTCTGGTCCCCACATTACAGGAAGGATGTGGAGGCTTTGGAGAGGGTGCAGAGGAGGTTTACCAGGATGTTGCCTGGTATGGAGGGGAGATCCTATGAGGAGAGGCTGAGGGATTTGGGATTGTTTTCGCTGGAAAGGCGGCGGCTAAGAGGGGATCTTATTGAAACATATAAGATGATTAGAGGTTTAGATAGGGTGGATAGTGATAGCCTTTTTCCTCTGATGGAGAAATCCAGCACGAGGGGGCATGGCTTTAAATTGAGGGGGGGTAGTTATAGAACCGATGTCAGGGGTAGGTTCTTTACCCAGAGGGTGGTGAGGGATTGGAATGCCCTGCCAGCATCAGTAGTAAATGCGCCTAGTTTGGGGGCGTTTAAGAGATCCGTAGATAGGTTCATGGACGACAAGAAATTGGTTTAGGTTGGAGGGTCACAGTTTTTTTTTTTAACTG
Organism: Mustelus asterias; assembly: GCF_964213995.1. Taxonomy (NCBI): domain Eukaryota; kingdom Metazoa; phylum Chordata; class Chondrichthyes; order Carcharhiniformes; family Triakidae; genus Mustelus; species Mustelus asterias. The sequence continues at coordinate 72,253,918 of NC_135823.1, forward strand.
GTCGGTGCAACATCGTGGGCCGAAGGGCCTGTTCTGCGCTGTAATGTTCTATGTTCTAATTGATCAAGATCCCGTTGCAATTGGAGATAACTTTCTTCACTGTCCACTATGCCACCAATCTTGGTGTCATCTGCAAACTTACTAACCATGCCCCCTATATTCTCATCCAAATCATTAATATAAATGACAAATAACAGTGGGCCCAGCACTGATCCCTGAGGCACACCGCTGGTCACAGGCCTCCAGTTTGAAAAACAACTCTCTACAGCCACCCTCTGGCTTCTGTCAAGAAGCCAATTTTGTATCCATTTAGATAACTCACCCTGGATCCCATGAGATTTAACTTTATGCAACAACCTACCATGCGGTCAAAGGCCTTGCTAAAGTCCATGTAGACAACATCAACTGCACTGCCCTCATCTACCTTCTTGGTTACCCCTTCAAAAAACTCAATCAAATTTGTGAGACATGATTTTCCACTCACAAAGCCATGCTGACTGTCCCTAATCAGTCCTTGCATCTCTAAATGCCTGTAGATCCTGTCTCTCAAAATACCTTCCAACAATTTACCCACCACAAATGTGAGGCTCACTGGCCTGTAGTTCCCAGGCTTTTCCCTGCAGTCCTTTTTAAACAAAGGCCCAACATTTGCCACTCTCCAATCTTCAGGCACCTCACCCGTGACTATCAATGATTCAAATATCTCGGCTAGGGGACCCGCAATTTCCTCCCTAGCTTCCCACAATGTCCTGGGATTCACTTAATCAGATCCTGGGGATTTATCTACCTTGATGCACTTTAATGTTCCAGGACTGGGCAGGCAGGCCCTGGCAATCAGAGGGTGAACCCTCCAGCAGTGTGTTTGGACTTAGTCTCTCCTCATATGACAGACCTGCTATCCCAGGAATCAGCCTGGTAAACCTTCGCTGCACTCCCTCTATAGCGAGGACATCCTTCCTCAGATAAGGACATCAAAACTGCACACAATACTCCAGGTGTGGGTATTTCCCCATGGGACCCCACAGTGGAATAGGTGTGGCCATTCAGAAAGGATCACTCTTTCCCACCCACTTATTTTCAGGTGCCCTATCCTTTTTAGATTTGATCTAAATTTGAACAGGTGTTGTGTTGATGGGGCTTCTTCCAGGATCATTGCATCATTGAGCAGAACATTAAAAATCCTGCACAATTCCCACAATTACACAGCAAGATTTAACTCAAATAAAGAGAAGCGACAGTGCCACTATAAGGCAAACTGTTATTTTTAGAAGATTGGCTATAAAGGATTTGGGTATAGGAATAGGGATGTTCTGCTGCAATTATACAGAACATTGGTGAGGCCACACCTGGAGTATTGTGTGCAGTTTCGATGTCCTTATCTGAGGAAGGATGGCCTTGCTATAGAGGGAGTACAGCGAAAGTTTACCAGACTGATTCCTGGGATGGCAGGTCTGTCATATAAGGAGAGATTAAATCAGTTAGGATTATATTCACTGGAATTTAGAAGAGTGAGAGGGATCTCATAGAAACTTATAAAATTCTAACAGGGTTAGAGAGGGTAGATTCAGAAAGAATGTTCCCAATGGTGGGGGAGTCCAGAAGAGGGGAGGGTGGTGGTGGAGGGTGGGGGGGGGGGGTGTGGGGGGTGGTGGAACGGGGGGTGGAGAGTGGTGGGTGGTGGGAGGTGGGGGGGGGGGGGGGGGGAGCAGGGAGGTGAGAGGTACATAAGAACATAAGAACTAGGAGCAGGAGTAGGCCATCTGGCCCCTCGAGCCTGCTCCGCCATTCAATAAGATCATGGCTGATCTTTTTGTGGACTCAGCTCCACTTACCCGCCCGCTCACCATAACCCTTAATTCCTTTACCGTTCAAAAATTTATCTATCCTTGCCTTAAAAACATTCAATGAGGTAGCCTCAACCGCTTCACTGGGCAGGGAATTCCACAGATTCACAACCCTTTGTGTGAAGAAAGGACGGTTTGCACCTGAACCAGAGGGGCACCAATATCCTGGGAGGGAAATTTGCTACGGCTCTTCAGCGGGGTTTAAACTAATTTGTACGGGGGGTGGGAAAAGGAGTTGTAGTCCGGAAGTCAGTGTTGAGTGTAGTGAGGTATTGGGGAAGGTATCAAGGTCAAGGGTGGGTACCAGTCGACAGGAAGGTGGGTTGAAGTGTGTCTACTTCAATGCAAGGAGCATCTGGAACAAGGTAGATGAACTTGGGGCGTGGATTGGTACTTGGGACTACGATGTTGTGGCCATTACGGAGACATGGGTAGAACAAGGAGAGGAATGGTTGTTGGACGCTCCGGGATATAGATATTTCAGTAAGTGTAGGGAAGCTGGTAAAAGAGGTGGAGGAGTAGCATTGTTAATCAAGGATAGTTTAACGGCTGCGGAAAGGCACTTCGAGGGGGATCTGTACACTGAGGTAATGTGGGCTGAAGTTAGAAATAGGAAAGGAGCGGTCACATTGTTAGGAGTTTACTATAGGCCCCCAAATAGTAATAGAGATGTGGAGGAAGAAATTGCTAAGCAGATTATGGATAGGTGTGAGGGTCACAGGGTAGTTGTCATGGGGGACTTTAACTTTCCAAATATTGATTGGAACCTTTGTCGGTCGAATAGTTCGGATGGAGCAGTTTTTGTGCAGTGTGTGCAGGAGGGTTTCCTGACACAATATGTGGATAGGCCGACAAGAGGTGAAGCCACATTGGATTTGGTACTGGGGAATGAACCAGACCAAGTGTTAGATTTGGTTGTGGGAGAGCACTTTGGAGATCGTGACCACAATTCGGTGTCTTTTATTATTGCAATGGAGAGGGATAGGGCCGTACGGCAGGGCAAGGTTTACAATTGGGGGAGAGGTAATTATGATGCGATTAGGCAAGAATTAGGGGGCAAAAGATGGGAACAGAAACTGTCAGGGAAAGGCACTAATGAAAAGTGGAACTTTTTCAAGGAACAAATACTGGGTGTCCTTGATAGGTATGTCCCTGTCAGGCAGGGAGGAAATGGCTGAGTGAGGGAACCATGGTTCACAAAAGAGGTGGAATGTCCTGTAAAAAGGAAGAGGGAAGCTTATGTAGGGATGAGGAAACAAGATTCAGATGGCTCGATTGAGGGTTACAAGTTAGCAAGGAATGAGCTGAAAAAGGGGCTTAGGAGAGCTAGGAGGGGGCATGAGAAGTCCTTGGTGGGTCGGATCAAGGAAAACCCCAAGGCTTTTTACTCTTATGTGAGGAATAAAAGAATGACCAGGGTGAGGTTAGGGCCGGTCAAGGACAGTAGTGGGAACTTGTGTATGGAGTCAGTAGAGATAGGAGAGGTGATGAATGAATACTTTTCTTCAGTGTTCACCAAGGAGAGGGGCCATGTTTTTGAGGAAGAGAAGGTGTTACAGGCTAATAGGCTGGAGGAAGTAGATGTTCAGAGGGAGGATGTACTAGCAATTTTGAATAAACTGAAGGTCGATAAGTCCCCTGGGCCTGATGAAATATATCCTAGGATTCTTTGGGAGGCAAGGGATGAGATTACAGAGCCTTTGGCTTTGATCTTTGGGTCCTCACTGTCCATGGGGATGGTGCCAGAGGACTGGAGAATGGCGAATGTTGTTCCTCTGTTTAAGAAAGGGAACAGAAATGACCCTGGTAATTATAGGCCAGCTAGTCTTACTTCGGTGGTTGGTAAGTTGATGGAAAAGGTCCTTAGGGATGGGATTTACGACTATTTAGAAAGATGCGGATTAATCTGGGATAGTCAGCACAGATTCATGAAGGGCAAGTCGTGCCTCACAAATTTGATTGAATGTTTTGAGGAGGTAACTAAGTGTGTTGATGAAGGTAGGGCAGTTGATGTCATATACATGGATTTTAGTAAGGCGTTTGATAAAGTCCCCCATGGTCGGCTTATGATGAAAGTAAGGAGGTGTGGGATAGAGGGAAAGTTGGCCGATTGGACAGGTGACTGGCTATCTGATTGAAATGATGTGGAGATGCCGGCGTTGGACTGGGGTAAACACAGTAAGAAGTTTAACAACACCAGGTTAAAGTCCAACAGGTTTATTTGGTAGCAAAAGCCAAACAAGCTTTCGGAGCTCCAAGCCCCTTCTTCAGGTGAGTGGGAATTCTGTTCACAAACAGGGCATATAAAGACACAAACTCAATTTACATGAATAATGGTTGGAATGCGAATACTTACAGCTAATCAAGTCTTTAAGATATAAACAATGTGAGTGGAGAGAGCATCAAGACAGGCTAAAGAGATGTGTATTGTCTCCAGACAGTGAGACTCTGCAGGTCCAGGCAAGCTGTGGGGATTACAAATAGTGTGACATGAACCCAATATCCCGGTTGAGGCCATCCTCATGTGTGCGGAACTTGGCTATCAGTCTCTGCTCAGCGACTCTGCGCTGTCGTGTGTCGTGAAGGCCGCCTTGGAGAACGCTTACCCGAATATCAGAGGCTGAATGCCCATGACCGCTGAAGTGCTCCCCCACAGGAAGAGAACAGTCTTGCCCGGTGATTGTCGAGCGGTGTTCATTCATTGGTTGTCGCAGCGTCTGCATAGTTTCCCCAATATACCATGCTTCGGGACATCATTTCCTGCAGCGTATCAGGTAGACAACGTTGGCCGAGTTGCAAGAGTATGTACCGTGTACCTGGTGGATGGTGTTCTCACGTGAGATGATGGCATCTGTGTCGATGATCCGGCACGTCTTGCAGAGGTTGCTGTGGCAGGGTTGTGTGGTGTCGTGGTCACTGTTCTCCTGAAGGCTGGGTAGTTTGCTGCGGACAATGGTCTGTTTGAGGTTGTGCGGTTGTTTGAAGGCAAGAAGTGGGGGTGTGGGGATGGCCTTGGCGAGATGTTCGTCTTCATCAATGACATGTTGAAGGCTCCGGAGGAGATGCCGTAGCTTCTCCGCTCCGGGGAAGTACTGGACGACGAAGGGTACTCTGTCCACCGTGTCCCGTGTTTGTCTTCTGAGGAGGTCGGTGCGGTTTTTCGCTGTGGCGCGTCGGAACTGTTGATCAATGAGTCGAGCGCCATATCCCGTTCTTATGAGGGCATCTTTCAGTGTCTGGAGGTGTCTGTTGTGATCCTCCTCATCCGAGCAGATCCTGTGTATATGGAGGGCTTGTCCGTAGGGGATGGCTTCTTTAACGTGTTTAGGGTGGAAGCTGGAGAAGTGGAGCATCGTGAGGTTATCCATGGGCTTGCGGTACAGTGAGGTGCTGAGGTGACCGTCCTTAATGGAGATGCGTGTGTCCAAGAATGCAACCGATTCCGGAGAGTAGTCTATGGTGAGTCTGATGGTGGGATGGAACTTGTTGATGTCATCATATAGTTGTTTCAGTGATAGTTCACCATGAGTCCAAAGGAAGAAAATGTCATCGATGTATCTAGTGTATAGCATCGGTTTAAAGTCCCCACAGCTTGCCTGGACCTGCAGAGTCTCACTGTCTGGAGACAATACGCATCTCTTTAGCCTGTCTTGATGCTCTCTCCACTCACATTGTTTATATCTTAAAGACTTGATTAGCCGTAAGTATTCACATTCCAACCATTATTCATGTAAATTGAGTTTGTGTCTTTATATGCCCTGTTTGTGAACAGAATTCCCACTCACCTGAAGAAGGGGCTTGGAGCTCCGAAAGCTTGTGTGGCTTTTGCTACCAAATAAACCTGTTGGACTTTAACCTGGTGTTGTTAAACTTCTATCTGATCGGCGACAGAGGGTGGTGGTGGATGGAAAATTTTCGGACTGGAGGCAGGTTGCTAGCAGAGTGCCACAGGGATCAGTGCTTGGTCCTCTGCTCTTTGTGATTTTTATTAATGACTTCGAGGAGGGGGCTGAAGGGTGGATCAGTAAATTTGCTGATGACACCTAAGATTGGTGGAGTAGTGGATGAGGTGGAGGGGTGTTGTAGGCTGCAAAGAGACATAGATAGGATGCAGAGCTGGGCTGAAAAATGGCAGATGGAGTTTAACCCTGACAAATGTGAGGTGATTCATTTTGGTAGGACAAATTTAAATGTGGATTACAGGGTCAAAGGTAGGGTTCTGAATACTGTGGAGGAACAGAGAGATCTTGGGGTCCATATCCGCAGATCTTTGAAGGTTGCCACTCAAGTGGATAGAGCTGTGAAGAAGGCCTATAGTGTGTTATCTTTTATTAACAGGGGGTTGTAGTTTAAGAGCCGTGGGGTTATGCTGCAACTGTACAGGACCTTGGTGAGACCACATTTGGAATATTGCGTGCAGTTCTGGTCACCTCACTATAAGAAGGATGTGGAAGCGCTGGAAAGAGTGCAAAGGAGATTTACCAGGATGCTGCCTGGTTTGGAGGGTAGGTCTTATGAGGAAAGGTTGAGGGAGCTAGGGCTGTTCTCTCTGGAGCAGAGAAGGTTGAGGGGAGACTTAATAGAGGTTTATAAAATGATGAAGGGGATAGATAGAGTGAACGTTCAAAGACTATTTCCTCGGGGGATGGAGCTATTACAAGTGGGTATAACTATAGGGTTCGTGGTGGGAAATATAGGAAGGATGTCCGAGGTAGGTTCTTTACTCAGAGAGTGGTTGGGGTGTGGAATGGACTGCCTGCAGTGATAGTGGAGTCAGACACTTTAGGAACATTTAAGCGGTTATTGGATAGGCATATGGAGCACACCAGGATGATAGGGAGTGGGATAGCTTGATCTTGGTTTCAGATAAAGCTTGGCACAACATTGTGGGCCGAAGGGCCTGTTCTGTGCTGTACTGTTCTATGTTCTATGTTCTAAGATCCTCCTGAACTCAGTCCTGAATCTGCTTCCCCTTATTTTGAGGCTATGCCCCCTAGTTCTCGTTTCACCCGCCAGTGGAAACAACTTCCCTGCTTCTATCTTATCTATTCCCTTCATAATCTTATATGTTTCTATAAGATCTCCCCTCATTCTTCTGAATTCCAATGAGTATAGCCCCAGTCTACTCAGTCTCTCCTCATAAGCCAACCCTCTCAACTCCGGAATCAACCTAGTGAATCTTCTCTGCACCCCCTCCAGTCCCAGTATATCTTTTCTCAAGTAAGGAGACCAAAACTGTACACAGTACTCCAGGTGTGGCCTCACCAGCACCTTATACAGCTGCAACATAACCTCGCTGTTTTTAAACTCCATCCCTCTAGCAATGAAGGACAAAATTCCATTTGCCTTCTTAATTACCTGCTGCACCTGCAAACCAACTCCTTGAGATTCCTCAAGTGTGAGCAACTGCTCAGAAATGAAATGAGGGACATGTTGACGGCAGGACCAAGGACCAGGTGTGGGGAGTGGGGGCGGAGGGCAGGAGGGTGGGGGATGGTGGGGTAAGAGGTGGTGGGGTGGGGTGGTGGGAGGTGGGGGGGGGGGGGGCAGGGGGGTGGGAGGTGGGGGAGTAGAGTCTCTGGGGGATGGGGGGAAGGTCTGGGGGTGGGGTTGGTGCTATGGTTGTGGCAGTAACTATAACTATCCCTGATGGCCAAAGTACACATGTGCACAAAACCCAGAGGGAAGGATAAGCGAGGACTCTCAGGATCAGCCTCCAAAGGGATGCCCTGGAAATAAAGGATAAAAGGCATCCCTGAGGAAAGTGACTAACAGTCAAAATCAGGGACCATCCCTTAAATATGGGACAGGCGGTCACCCTGAGCTGAGTTGGTTTTGTTTTGTGTGTCCCAGGAGACAGGACTAACCAGGCACCTGTACCAATGTATAAATCATTGTATTGGGAATGTTTCCTTAATTCTATAACTGGGAGGTTTACACATTGGCTGTAAAAATCAGAATCTACGTTGTGCAAGCTATCCTGACCATTAACTTGATTTCTTAAAATATTATGTGTAATAAGTCCTCAGAGGCAGAAGCCCCTTCACCAAAACCCCTTTATTTCCAAGTCTGACAGCAGCAGACAGAGTGCTTTCAGTTACAGCCCACACTCAGAGTCCCAGAGGAACTGACACTCCCGGTTACGTACAAAGCGAGAGGCTCCCTGATTGGCCCATCAAGTTGGCCCTTAATCAGGGAGTTAATTTTCTAAAGGCCCACCGCAATTACCTGATTAAAGTCATTACACAACACAAACTTGATTGTTGATCCGCATTCAAGGTGTGCAAGATTCCAGACCTCAAGCACAAGATCAGAAAATTACCCGGATGTTGGATGTGAGGAGATTTTTTTCTCTCAACTCTTTTGATGATTGAAAATTATTGCAGACTCGGGGTCTGTCAGTGCGATAGAGAGCGAGGCAACTCAGTCTTGTCTTATACAAATTTGGTGAAAATTCCCATGAATCACACCAGAGCAAAACTCCTGGAACTTTCCACTGGCACAGAGTTATTTATCCCAGTTCAATGCTAATCAAAATAACAAACTCTACAATTGCACACCATCCACATCACTGCCGCCACTTCCACAGAAGCTGCAACTTGCTGATACTAGGAAATAAAAATGTCCACATCTTTAAATGAACCATCCTGAACCTCTTGGGTGCAAGAAGGAAAGAACTGACAATTGGAATAATACTTCATCATTGCCTGTGGCATTTCACCCATCACAGACCCCTGATCTATCTGAAGATCGCAGTTTTGCAGATGGATCTTAGCACTATCTTGTGGTCCCAATTTCTGATCAATATTCCTAAAACCCAGCATTCCTTAAACTCTGACAAAAGGTCATCCAGACTCGAAACATTGGCTCTATTCTCTTTCCACAGATGCTGTCAGACCTGCTGAGATTTTCCAGCATTTTCTGTTTTTGTTTCAGATTCCAGCATCCGCAGTATTTTATTTATCATGAAACTCTAGTCAGTAAAAGCCATGTGGAGCTAATCTAAAATTGTTAACTTGCTTGTGGCCAATTTTTAATGAGAGAAGTTAGCATTGCTTTGATGGTAGGAGCTGCGTCACAATTCTGGGGAATTCTGTCCTCCCCGAATAGAATCAGCCCCGATATCTGACCAAAATATAAGTGTGCCGACTTTCTCAGTGTACGTTGCTGGTAGGATCCTTCGCTGCTGCCTCAGTGAAACACTGGAGCAACACGTAATGTTCTATTAAGCACAGACTGAAATTTCCTTTATTTGCTTTCGGATTTGTAGAAATCACAAGAATATATTAAACTCATTGGAAAATGTGAAAAGAAAGGCTGGATCTTCCCGGGGGCTTCAGGACCCTGATGTCAGAACCAAACTGGGGTCCTCAGGTCACACTGAGCGGCAGTGACTCTGGCAGAGCAAACTTCCTGGACAGAGTCTCCAATTGACCACCTCTGTGCTCGCTGACATGCTGAGGATGGCGTGCTCTCGGGGCTGCACCAGAGGATTGGCAGCTCGGGGACATCCAGCAGGTGAGTTGGGCTGGGCAGAAGCCTGGCAGGGATCTCAACAAGGGCACATCATCATGGATTTAGATTTAGATTTGATTTATTATTGTCACATGTATTAACATAGAGTGAAAAGTATTGTTTCTTGCTCACTATACAGACAAAGCATACCGTTCATAGAGAAGGAAAGGAGAGGGTGCAGAATGTAGTGTTACAGTCATAGCTAGGGTGTAGAGAAAAATCAACTTAATGCAAGCTAAATCCATTCAGAAGTCTGACAGCAGCAGGGGAGAAGCTGGTCTTGAGTCGGTTGGTACGTGACTTCAGACTTTTGTATCTTTTTCCCGACGGAAGAAGATGGAAGAGAGAATGTCCAGGGTGCGTGGGGTCCTTAATTATGCTGGCTGCTTTGGTGAGGCAGCAGGAAGTGTATACAGAGTCAATGGATGGGAAGCTGGTTTGCGAGATGGATTGGGCTACATTCACGACCTTTTGTAGTTCCTTGCGGTCTTGGGCAGAGCAGGAACCATACCAAACTGTGATACAACCAGAAAGAATGCTTTCTATGGTGCATCTGTAAAAGTTGGTGAGAGTCGTAGCTGACATGCCAAATTTCCTTAGTCTTCCGAGAAAGTAGGGGCGTTGGTGGACTTTCTTAACCATAGTGTTGGCATGGGGGGACAGGACAGGTTGTTGGTGATCTGGACACCTAAAAGCTTGAAGTTCTCTTGAAGACTCTGATGAAGGCATGGATCAAGTTCAAGAATGATGTGGATCCCTGGAGTGGAGGCAAAACACCTCCAGAGGAATGGTTTAGACCGTGGTTGCAGCTTTTCCTATCTGAAGTCCTGTCAATAGGGCTGGGAGCAGGTGGCTCTGATAGCAACACATGCCCTAAGCCAGCATAGAGTAGGGTCCTCCATTGAGCTGGCAATCACTGCAAAAGATCAGCAGTGCCCACTATCCCAGTGGCAGAACATTGGCAAGGCAGCAAAATCACCACGAACTGGGACCTTAAACATCTGGCTGGCTGTCTGCCTTCTGGACTGCGCAATTCTATTCTCAGCACCAACCAGCAGCCAGCCCACTCCACTCCGGGAAAGCTCCCTGGCAGGCGGATTGTGCAGCAAGCTGCCCTGACACAACTCCTCGATATTTTACTAGGTGCCTCTCTCCCTCCCTCATACACCCAACCCATTCCCCCCTCCCCACCATCGCATCTCCTCAAGACTGAAAACTCAGCCCAAAGTGGCAACAACTAAAATATAAGGTTATCGGAATGATCATTAAGCTACACACGGTGGCACAGTGGTTAGCACTGCTGCCTCACAGCGCCAGGGACCCGGGTTCAATTCGCAGCTTGGGTCACGGTCTGTGCAGAGTCTGCATGTCCTCCCCGTGTCTGCGTGGGTTTTCTCCGGGTGCTCCGGTTTCCTCCCACAGTCTGAAAGATGTGCTGGTTCGGGTGCATGGACTGTGCTAAATTCTCCCTCACTGTACCCAAACAGGCACCAGAGTGTGGCGACTAGGGGATTTTCACTGTAACTTTATTGCAGTGTTAATGTAAGCCTACTTGTAACACTAATAAATAAACTTTAAAAACATGTTAAAATAAAACTAATGCTGACTTTGTCTATTTATTTCTGATTTGCAGTGTGTGAGGTGTAAAACGCAGAGTTGACAGACTGTAATCCTTTCTAAAGCTTATTTTTTATAAACCCACGCTGCTTGCAGTACTGGAGTAATTGTGTAGGTCGCTGCACTCATATGGCCATGACCTTTCATGAAATTATGTGCAAATCACACAAATTCTACAGTACATTATGGGGCCAAACTTGAGGAGCCACAAAAGTCTTTTCAAATGAGGCAATTGTGTTGCTGTAAATTTCTCAATGTAGGATTAATATCTTCCCAGAAAGCTGATTTCAATCTCTGATTTCAGTCTCTGATTTCAATCTCTGATTTCAGTCTCTGATTTCAAACCCTGATTTCAGACTCTGATTTCAGTCTCTGATTTCAGTCTCTGATTTCAGTCTCTGATTTCAATCCCTGATTTTAGTCTCTGATTTCAGTCTCTGATTTTAGTCTCTGATTTCAGTCTCTGATTTCAATCCCTGATTTTAGTCTCTGATTTCAGTCTCTGATTTCAGTCTCTGATTTCAGTCTCTGAGTTCAGTCACTGTTAGTCATGCCGCATTGCCGCAAAATAAAAACTTGTGCACAATTCTGAAATGGCCACAAGAAGAAATAATGATATCAACATTGCTGATGTGAGGGGTTTAAGACATCACACGGTATATTTTTATGAAATATATATAGACTATCTCCAGAGTTTTAAAAAAATGGACAAAGACCTTTACAGTGGCTGAATCTATGTCTGTCTGTGACCCGCCCCCAACAAAAACTACCCGGTAGTAGCCGGGAAACGCACGTCATTATCTCTGGGGAGCTGCTAATAACCAACTCCCTGTGGGCTGCACAGACCAAATACAGAGAGAGCTATACGAAGGCCATCTGCATCTGATAACCCAGGTTCACTGACAGGAACCTGTTCTGACAATGCCCCCCGCCCCCCCCCCCTCCCCCCACAAACTTTCTTTCAATTCTTAACGATTGAGACATCCAACAATCTCAGGGACCTGGATGAGGCACGCACATCCCTCATCAAAGACAGTGTGGGGAATGGAAGTTATGCGATATGGGCCTTTGGCTTGTGGAATCTGTAATATTGCCTTGATGAACTCTAAAAAACTCAGTCTGCTGTTTACCACCTGACTGACAGCAGCACAGACAAGGAGCGCCGGCCCAGATGGTGCCCATCTGGCATCATCTAAACTGCTTCTGTTGGCAATTCTGTACCATTGCCTCGGATTCATCTCTGCATTCCTGTCTCATTGTGCAAAGTCAACACCAACAAAAACACATTGGTTTTCAGCACACCAACTCCCTGAATGAATACCTCATTGGACTTTGATTCTGGGCCCCGAAGCCCACGTGAATCATTATTTCTTTTCTCTCTGGTTGCTCTAATGTAAATCCTTTTTCTCTCTATCCTTTTCTTTACTATTTGAGTGTAGAGGCAACATTGAAAGCTCTCTTTACACGTCTCAGTGTGTGCAAATAAACTAACCCTTTGAGTTTATCCTATCTTGAGTTTGCTGTGGCGTTATTAATAGGTATTAGATCATGCCAAAACTGAGGGATTGGAAAAGTGTAGACTGCTTATAAAGAGGAAGTAAATCTAATCACCTTTCTGTTTACAGAGATGAGGAGAAATTAGTGCCGTTTAAATTAACCCCCTCCTGTCTGTAACGGCCAATCGCTATGAAGCTAACAAAATAACGTTTCAACCAGTGATCCTGTTATTCAGTTTATTCATTTCAATCCAAACCTTCAACTTTCAGATTTTTTTAATTAATTGAATTTAAAATGATGCCAGTTGCTCTGGTGGGATGTGAACCCATGGCGCAGAGATTAGATGGGGTCTCTAGCTTGCTTGCCCAGTGACATTACCAATCTGTCTTCAGTTCCCCAACATTCAACTTCCAATCGCACCTGGACATTTGCCGTAGACACACGGTTAGAATTTTGCTGCCTTTGGTTTTTGCACTAACGGTAGGCGGGGGGTTTGCAAGTTGGGAAAATGTAGGTGAATCGTGGGCTTTCTATCTGAACTTTCTGGAAGGTGTCCAATTAGAAATCCACCACCAGGATTGCTGTCCAATCAGGGATGGTGGGCGTGATGGTGAGATTGCGATGATGTGTGTAGAATTTCAGGACCTCCAGCAAGGCACGGTAGCGCAGTGGTTAGCACTGCTACTTCACAGCTCCAGGGTCCCGGGTTCGATTCCCGGCTCGGGTCACTGTCTGTGTGGAGTTTGCACATTCTCCTCATGTCTGCGTGGGTTTCCTCCGGGTGCTCCGTTTCCTCCCACAGTCCAAAGATGTGCGGGTTAGGTTGATTGGCCAGGTTAAAAATTTCCCCTTAGAGTCCTGAGGTGCGTAGGTTAGCGGGATTAGCGGGTAAAATATGTGGGGGTAGGGCCTGGATGGGATTGTGGTCGGTGCAGACTCGATGGGCCGAATGGCCTCCTTCTGCACTGTAGGGTTTCTATGATTTCTATGATAAGGGCCAGCACGCTGGCACAGTGGTTAGCACTGCCACCTCACAGCACCAGGGACCCGAGGCGGCACGGTGGCACAGTGGTTAGCACTGCCACCTCACAACGCCAGGGACCCGGGGCGGCACGGTGGCACAGTGGTTAGCACTGCCGCCTTACAACGCCAGGGACCCGGGGCGGCACGGTGGCACAGTGGTTAGCACTGCCACCTCACAGCGCCAGGGACCCGGGGTGGCATGGTGGCACAGTGGTTAGAACATAGAACATTACAGCACAGTACAGGCCCTTCGGCCCTCGATGTTGCGCCGACCAGTGGAACCAATCTAAAGCCCCTCTAATCTACACTATTCCAATATCATCCATATGTTTATCCAATAACCATTTGAATGCTCTTAATGTTGACGAGTCCACTACAGCTGCAGGCAGGGCATTCCACGCCCTTACTACTCTCTGAGTAAAGAACCTACCTCTAACATCTGTCCTATATCTCTCACCCCTCAATTTAAAGCCATGTCCCCTCTTGCTAGCCATCACCATCCGAGGAAAAAGGCTCTCACTATCCACCCTATCTAATCCTCTGATCATCTTGTATGCCTCTATTAAGATACCTCTTAACCTTCTTCTCTCTAACGAAAACAACCTCAAGCCCCTCAAACTTTCCTCATACAATTTTCCCACCATACCAGGCAACATCCTGGTAAATCTCCTCTGCACCCTTTCCAACACTTCCACATCTTTCCTATAATACTCCAAATGCGGCCGCACTAGAGTTTTGTACAGTTGCAGCATGACCTCCTGGCTTCGAAACTCAATCCCTCTACCAATAAAAGCTAACATACCATACGTCTTCTTAACAACCCTATCAACCTGGATGCCAACTTTCAGGGATCTATGCACATGGACACCCAGATCCCTCTGTTCATCCACACTACCAAGTATCTTACCATTAGCCCAGTACTCTGTATTCCTGTTACTCCTTCCAAAGTGAATCACCTCACACTTTTCCGCATTAAACTCCATTTGCCACCTCTCAGCCCAGCTCTGCAGCTTATCTATGTCCCTCTGTAACCTGCCACTTCCCTCTGCACTGTCTACAACTTCACCGACTTTAGTGTCATCCGCAAATTTACTAATCCATCCTTCCACACCCTCATCCAGGTCATTAATAAAAATGACAAACAGCAGTGGCCCCAAAACAGATCCTTGCGGTACACCACTAGTAACTGAACTCCAGGATGAACATTTCCCATCAACCACCCTCTGTTTTCTTACAGCAAGCCAATTCCTGATCCAAACCACTAAATCACCCTCAATCCCATGTGTCCGTATTTTTTGCAAAAGCTTACCATGGGGAACCTTATCAAATGCTTTGCTGAAATCCATATACACCACATCAACCGCTTTACCCTCATCCACCTCTTTGGTCACTTTCTCAAAGAACTCAATAAGGTTTGTGAGGCACGACCTACCCTTCACAAAACCGTGCTGACTATCCCTAATCAAATTATTCCTTTCTAGGTGATTATAAATCCTATCTCTTATAATCCTTTCCAAAACTTTGCCCACAACAGAAGTAAGGCTCACCGGTCTATAATTACCAGGGTTGTCTCTACTCCCCTTCTTGAACAAGGGGACAACATTTGCTATCCTCCAGTCTTCTGGCACAGTTCCTGTAGACAATGACGACACAAAGATCAAAGCCAAAGGCTCTGCAATCTCCTCTCTAGCCTCCCAGAGAATCCTAGGATAAATCCCATCCGGCCCAGGGGACTTATCTATTTTTACCCTTTCCAGAATTGCTAACACCTCCTCCTTATGGACATCAATCCCATCTAGTCCAATAGCCTGCATCTCAGTACTCCCCTCGACAACACTGTCCCTCTCCAGTGTGAATACCGATGAAAAATATTCATTTAGTGCCTCTCCTATCTCTTCAAACTCCACGCACAACTTCCCACTGTAAGGGGAAGATGATGTAATTTTTGAGAATGATGAGCCGGCAGACTCAGAGCGGGGAAAATGGGAAGTAAAATATGCTGTATAGACGCTTTGCAGGAGCAGGTGCTTGACCACCAGTATGTAATCAGTTGCTTGCTGCCAGAGTATCAGTAGTTACAAGTAGAATTACGAAAGAAACGGTTACTGCAACTATAAAAGGAAAAATAGGCGCTGGAGGGCCGAACTGTTCACAATAAGGAAGCGCGGGAACCAATGAACAAGGAAAAGGAGGGGCGTATGATGAACTCGCGGATGCATATAAAGTATGATCATGTATTGTAAGTGTGTGTGTTCCTACGGGACTGCACCCTTTCTTGCAAGAAAGAATAAATTGACTTAAAAGAAAACTCATCCGTGTCTTTGATCTCGAACGGGGTTAAGGGGGAGAGAAGTGGACTCGTGTCCCCAGAGGTGTCTCCTGAGGGGGGTTGCTGCCGGTGGAAACCTAACGGTGACAACTAAGCCGGTCGAGCGTCCACCCCTTCAGGACTGGGTCAGTTGCTCGGGTGTAATCCATACAAACTGACTGGCCTCAGACTGGGAGCCGTGCCAACTTCCGACACCACTACTGTCCTTGACTGGCCCGAATCTTACCCTAGTCATTCTTTTACTCCTGACATACCTATAGAAAGCTTTAGGGTTTTCCTTGATCCTACCTGCCAAAGACTTCTCATGTCCCCTCCTGGCTCTTCTTAATTCTTTCTTTAGGTCCTTTAGGGTTAGCACTGTCGCCTCACAGCGCTAGGGACCCGGGGCGGCACGGTGGCACAGTGGTTAGCACTGCCGCCTCACAGCGCCAGGGTCCCGGGTTCGATTCCCGGCTTGGGTCACTGTCTGTGTGGAGTCTCCACGTTCGCCCTCTGTCTGCGTGGGTTTCCTCCGGGTGCATGCAAAGATGTGCAGGTTAGGAGTATTGACCTGAACAGATGCCGGAGTGTGGCGACTGGGGGATTGTCACAGTAACTTCATTGCAGTGTTAATGTAAGCCTTACTTGTGACACTAATAAATATTAAGTCCCTCACAGCGGCCGTGCAGAGATTAGTGCTGAGGCGATTTGGAGCAGCTACTTCTGAAATAAAAGGGAGGGAAGCTGGAGAGGTTTGCTGCTTGGTTGCATTGTGAAATTCGCTGATCCCGGAACGGTCAGTAATTTCCTTCCCAAGATCACTATCGTGAATATCAGCCTCACCGCCCTGATCCTGTCAGCACTGCCTCTGCTCATGGCTGCCCTCAGAGACATAACTTCTGACTACACATCACTCGCTGGCCTCAATCACCTCCCACCGTGTGCCCACCTGCTCAATGCTGCCGTTACTCGCACTCTGCATGTGACCCATCTACTGTCGGCAAATAATCATTCCAGGCCCAACATTCCCCTCAGTCGCCTCCTTCAGTCGGTGACCTGCATTCCCAGCGCTGCATTTATGTTGCTGACAGGTCTTAAACCACCAAAGAGAAATCTGGAAGATGGGAAAACAATGGGATCCAATCCTGACAGTTTGTTCCCCAATATTTCCAATGCAGCACCGCCACCCCCCACTCCCCACAATCCGCCCTGGGAAAACCCTCCCCCTCCACCCCTCAACAATCCTCCCTGGGAACCCCCCCCCCAACCTCACAATCCGCCCTGGGAAAACCCTCCCCTCCTCCCCCCACAATCAGCCCTGGGAAAACCCTCCCCTCCTCCCCCCACAATCCGCCCTGGGAAAACCCTCCCCTCCCATCCCCCACAATCCACCCTGGGAAAACCTTCACCCCCCTGCCCCCCCCCCCCCCCCCCCCCCCACAATCAGCCCTGGGAAAACCCTCCCCCTCCACCCCTCAACAATCCTCCCTGGGAACCCCCCCCCCAACCTCACAATCCGCCCTGGGAAAACCCTCCCCTCCCATCCCCCACAATCCACCCTGGGAAAACCTTCGCCCCCCCCCACCCCCCCACCCCCACAATCCGCCCTGGGAAAACCCCCCCCCCCCCCACAATCCGCCCTGGGAAAACCCTCCCCGCCTCCCCCCACAATTTGCCTGGGAAAACTCCAGTGCCATCACTCCCCAGCACAATCCGCCCTGGGAAAACTCCAACCCACCGCCACCCTCCCCCCTCCCCCCCCGCCCCAGTCGGCCCTGGGAACATTCCAGCCTTTCCCCACAACACCCCAAAATTCTCAGAGAGAATCCAGAATTAGTGCGCACTGGAGTCGGAAGCCAACACTCCAATGGATTTGTAGGAGTTTGCTACATTTGCCCTCTCTGTGTGACTTTCCCTCTTGGATCAGGGAAAATCCCAACTCCACAAATCTGACTCCCAGGAAGCTGATGGGTTGCTTTGTCCTGTTTGGTGTTGAGCTTCTTCAGTGTTGGAGCTGCACCCATCCGGGCAAGTGGGGAGTATTCCATCACAGACCTGACTTGGGCCTTGTAGATGGTGGACAGGCTTTGGGGATTCAGGAGGTGAGTTGCTCTCCTCAGGATTCCCAGCCTCTGAGCCATTCTTGCAGCCACTGTGTTTATATGGCTCGGTCCAGTTCAGTTTCTGGTCAATGTTAACCCCCAGGATGTTATTAGTAGGAGATTCAGCCAAGGTAATGCCACTGAGTGTGATGATTAGATTCTCTCTTGTTGAAGATGGTCATTATGGGTGGCACAGTAGCACAGTGGTTAGCACTGCTGCCTCACAGCGCCAGGGACCTGGGTTCGATTCCCGGCTTGGGTCACTGCCTGTGTGGAGTTGGCACGTTCTCTCCGTGTCTGCGTAGGTTTCCTCCGGGTGCTCCGGTTTCCTCCCACAGTCTGAAAGATGTGCTGGTTAGGGTGCATTGACCCGAACAGGCGCCGGAGTGTGGCGACTAGGGGAATTTCACAGTAACTTCACTGCATTGTTAATGGAAGTCTTACTTGTGACTAATAAATAAAGTTTAAACTTTCTGGTACTTGGTGTGAATGTTATTTGCCATTTGTCATCTCAAGCCTGGATATTGTCCGGGTCTTGCTGCATTTGGACATGGACTTCAGCGACCAGGACCCCCAGATACCGGTGGAGGATGTCCAGAAATGGCAGGAAATATCGGAGCAAACTGGCTGCTGGAACCACAGAGAGGAAATGGTAGAAATAGCAACAGCTGTGAGTGCAACAGGGGACCATGAGGAAGATGGATAGAGTGTAGAATGGAGTTCCACTCCCTGCTACACTCTGGCAAGGTGGGTCGTTCAGTACACAGAGGCCCAAGTGACCGTCACGTCTGAATGTTGATGGAAGACCTACATAGAAATATAGGAACTAGAAGCAGGAGGAGGCCATTCGGCCCTTCGAGTCTGCTCTGCCATTCATCTTGATCATGGCTGATCATCAAATTCAATATCCTGATCCCCTTTTCCTCCATATCCTGGCACAAACATCTGCTGCAACATGGAGACTTGTCTGTCTGAGCCACACCTGTCGGTGCACATAATAGCGATGTGAATGAGGATTGCGACACACTGACACATTCACATCTCCCCGGCAGCACGGTAAATTGGGCTGACGTTATTTTATGTTTTATTTGAATGTGAAGAGGACCCAGGATGCCCGGGAGACGGCCTGTTCTGGGGTTGAGACTGGGAGGCTCTGGGTGATTAGGAACGTTGAGGGTACAGCCAGGGAGGCAGCCAGAATTCCTGTCCAGCTGGCTGTTGGTGATAGATTATAGCTGGTAACAGCCTTTTGCAACATGTGCTAATGCTGGAGGTGTTACTGTCAGTGCACAAGGGGAGGTTGACATGTAAGGGAATGCAATGATGGGTTGTGTCATATGACCAGAGCAAGAATGATTAAAGGCAATGGTGTGCATTAGAGCATGATTTCAAGTCTGTACTGACAACAATCTCACCCAGGCTCTATCCCTGTAACCCCATATATTTACCCTGCTAATCTCCCGACACTAAGGGGCAACATAGCATGGCCAATCAAGCTAACCCGCACATGGAGTGTGGGAGGAAGCCGGAGCACCCGGAGGAAACCCATGCAGACATGGGGAGAATGTGCAAACTCCATACAGACAGTGACCCGAGGCTGGAATTGAATCCAGGTCCCTGGCGCTGTGAGGCAGCAGTGCTAACCACTGTGCCACCGTGCCACCCATTAATGCCTGGTAATACCTGGCTGCCCTCTTCCTGCCTGGTACATGCCACACTGCCTCTACCTCCTGGCTTGCTCCCTTTCTTTTTGCCTCACATTGGTCACAGCACAAATGTGAAGATTCCCACCCCATTCTGACTCTTCCTTGACAAATGTTCCCTCCTTTCTTCTCTGGAACATTCTCTACCATGCCAGCTCGGTGCCCAAGTCACGAGGGGCAAAATCTTTCGCCCTTCCGAGGCCACCCGCCCCACTCTCCAACTCCCTTGGGTGTCAAGGGAGTTGGAGAATAGGGCTGGTGATTGATTAATTTGAACTTGTGTGGCAGTTGTCGCATTTTTTTAACGCTATTTCGAATAGGACCCAAGGTCTCTAAAGAGACCTTCTGTCCCCAAAGAACCCCAGTAAGTTTAGACCTTCTCCTGAAGTGTGTGAAGCCCACAGGTCACATTCACAAATCATGTCTGATTGAAGGCAGCTGTGGTTTTATACATGCAGTTGCCCCCATGAACTACACATGTCCAAAGCTCGTTCCTGCTTTCCCACACTGCTCCTTGGCAATGTTGAGTGCTGGGCTCTGGGGAAGGACATCTGGAGTTGGGCCTCTGATGACATTTTGGCTAAATGTGATGATACTGTGCCTTTAAGAAATGTATTTTAATCATGTATCTTGGCAGGTTTTCAAGCAGTTCCTTTGCAAGTTTAATTGGCACTGAGATGTCTGTCGCTGGTGTCCTCCTTTTGTTATTGAAGCAATATAATGGACATTTAGTTTATTTTTAATCTGGGCTAATGCAATGTTCTGGAGTTTTAATGCTCCCTTGGGTGTGCTGACTGGGGTTTGATTTGGGGGTGATTGACAGGTCAGGTGATGCTTGGGGGACAGTTTTTTTTCCACAGAAAAGTCCAAGTCTGTAATTTCATTCAGCTCAGAAGCTGTTTGGACTTGCAATGTTTCATATTTCCCTCTCTGAGGAGTTGGAAATTCTGCTGTCTTTGAGTTGCTAGCTAGAGGCTAGTGGAAGAGGGCAGTGTCTCTCCCTCCAGAGGCATGCTGAAAGTCCCAGGACTGGGAAGCCTCAGAGATTTAATCCAACATTTCAAAGACCAAGTCACAGCAGGTGTTAAAAAATCCAGCATCACAAGAGCATACTAATTTCTGTGCCAAGTCTAGAAGGTGGAGAAAGTGATTCCAGCATCCACAGTATTTTGCCTTTATGTATGTTGGGTGTTGTTTGCACCAGCATAGTTAGCTAGCTGTTAAGGTATTTACTATATCATGGTTTATTCCTGTAAGGGCTAAAAGTTATGCTAATTATATTTTAACTGTGTTCTTAAATAAGCTTTGTTTGATAAAAGCTTCCTAGTGGGTCACTTGAATCATACCTGGAATGAAACACCTTATGTTCATCCTAATGCCACAATCAAATGTAAAGCTAAGAACCATAAAATCTTAGAATCCCCACAGTGCAGAAGGAGGCCTTTCAGCCCATCGAGCCTGCACAGACCATAATCCCACCTAGGTCCTATCCCCGTAACCCCACATATTTACCCCGCTAATCCCTCTAACCTACACATCCCGGGACACTAAGGGACAATTTAGCATGGCCAATCAATCTAACCCGCACATCTTTGGAGTGTGGGAGGAAACCGGAACACCCGGAGGAAACCCAAGCCATTACTGGGAAGCACGGTGGCACGTTGGTTAGCATTGCTGCCTCACAGCGCCAGGGACCCAGGTTCGATTCCTGGCTTGGGTCACTGTGCGGAATTTGTATGTTCCCCCCGTGTCTGGGTGGGTTTCCTCTGGGTGCTCCGTCTTCCTCCCACAGTCCAAAGAAATGTGGGTTAGGAGGATTGGCCATGCTAAATTGCCCCTTAGTGTCAGGGGGATTAGCTAGGTTGAATGCATGGGGTTATGGGGAGTAGGGCCTGAGTGGGATTGTGGTTGGTGCAGACTCAGTGGGCCGAATAGCCTCCTTCTGCACGATATGATCCTATAATTCTATAAGCCGGGAATCAAAACCGAGTCCCTGGCGCTGTGACACAGCAGTGCTAACCCACTGTGGAACCGTAGGCTCTCTGCTAACTTCACAAAACACAAAGAACAGTACAGCACAGGAAACAGGCCCTTCGGCCCTCCAAGCCTGTGCCGCTCCTTGGTCCAACTAGACCAATCGTTTGTATCCCTCCATTCCCAGGCTGCTCATGTGACTATCCAGGTAAGTCTTAAACGATGTCAGCGTGCCTGCCTCCACCACCCTACTTGGCAGCGCATTCCAGGCCCCCACCACCCTCTGTGTAAAAAACATCCCTCTAATATCTGAGTTATACTTCGCCCCTCTCACCTTGAGCCCGTGACCCCTCGTGATCATCACTTCTGATCTGGGAAAAAGCTTCCCACTGTTCACCCTATCTATCCCCATCATAATCTTGTACACCTCTATTAGATCTCCCATCATTCTCCGTCTTTCCAGGGAGAACAACCCCAGTCTACCCAATCTCTCCTCATAGCTAAGACCCTCCATACCAGGCAACATCCTGGTAAACCTTCTCTGCACTCTCCCTAATGCCTCCACGTCCTTCTGGTAGTGCGGCGACCAGAACTGGACGCAGTACTCCAAATGTGACCTAACCAGCGTTCTATACAGCTGCATCATCAGACTCCAGCTTTTATACTCTATACCCCGTCCTATAAAGGCAAGCATACCATATGCCTTCTTAAGAACCTTCTCCACTTGTGTTGCCACCTTCAAGGAATTGTGGACTTTTCACACCTAGGTCCCTCTGTGTTTCTATACTCTTGATGGCTCTGCCATTTACTGTATAACTCCTCCCGACACTATTTCTTCCAAAATGCATCACTTTGCATTTATCTGGATTAAATTCCATCTGCCACCTCTCCGCCCAATTTTCCAGCCTATCTATATCCTGCTGTATTGCTCGACAATGCTCATCGCTATCCGCAAGTCCAGCCATCTTCGTGTCATCCGCAAACTTGTTGATAACACCAGTTACACCTTCTTCCAAATCATTTATATATATCACAAATAGCAGAGGTCCCAGTACAGAGCCCTGCGGAACACCACTGGTCACAGACCTCCAGCCGGAAAAAGACCCTTCGACCGCTACCCTCTGTCTCCTATGGCCAAGCCAGTTCTCCACCCATCTAGCCACTTCTCCTTGTATCCCATGAGCCTTAACCTTCTTAACCAACCTGCCATGTGGGACTTTGTCAAATGCCTTACTAAAATCCATACAGATGACATCCATGGCCCTTCCTTCGTCAACCGTTTTTGTCACTTCCTCAAAAAACTCCACCAAATTTGTAAGGCACGACCTCCCTCTTACAAAACCATGCTGTCTGTCACTAATGAGATTGTTCCGTTCTAAATGCACATACATCCTGTCTCTAAGAATCCTCTCCAACAACTTCCCTACCACGGACGTCAAGCGCACCGGCCTATAATTTCCCGGGTTATCCCTGCTACCCTTCTTAAACAATGGGACCACATTCGCTATCCTCCAATCCTCAGGGACCTCACCTGTGTCCAAAGAAGTGACAAAGATTTCTGTCAGAGGCCCAGCAATTTCATCTCTCATGTCCCTGAACAGTCCAGGATAGATGCCATCAGGCCCTGGGGCTTTGTCAGTTTTAAGTTTCCCTAAAAAAACCTAACACTTCCTCCCTTGGAGTTTCTCGCCTGGGTCATAACATAAAACAGAGACCCTTTCCATCCCCAGAAAAATTCAGACCATTCTTTTAAGAAGCCGAAAAGGACATTTGTAATTGCTCACAAATTGGATAAATGGGTGAAGGAAGAGAAGAGAGAGAAAGCCATAGCCAATTTCCTGAAAGAGACTTGTGAAGAGCAAATGCCAGTTAGGATGTAACACTCGTGCAGTTTTTCCCCATTTTTGTTTCATGCTATTTCTAGTATTTGAACATCTGGGAGTGACACCATTAAAGTCACAACAGTGTGAACACCATCTCGAAAGCAGCTCCCGGCTGGATAATTCCACCCAATGTTAACTGAATCACTGTCGCTCAGGTTCAGTTCTGTTATGGCCCTGTGATGATCATTAGAGAACAGTCTATTTTTATATACAGCAGGTTTCTATTACAGCATACTCATTGCACATTTCCTTTCTCATTATTTCATGATTGACAATGTAGGGTGTTTGCTTCCATCCTGATTTGAGATTAAGCTGCAAACGAGTGATGTTTAATATAAACCAAGCTCAGGGTATTGTCTTAAATCAACCCAGCAAAACCTAATGATAAATGCATTTGGTCTGAGTGAATTCTAACTATACGTATAGAACAACATTGCATTTGTAACTTATATCAAGCAGCAAAACTTTTAATTGGAGACCTCATTACAAACTTCATTACTTTTCATTAGAAGTGTTGAAAGGAAGGTCTGAAACATGTGTGAATCATCAAATAATAATCTTAATTTATAAGAAACCTTTACTCCATGCTGTCCATTATGGACTTTCAGTCAATGCTTTCAAATTTTGAATACAAATAGTCTATTAAAACATCCAAAGGATGTGCTGGTTAGGGTGCACTGGCTGTGCACCTAATTCTCCCTCAGTGTACCCGAACAGGCGCCAGAGTGTGGCAACTCAGGGATTTTCGCAGTAACTTCACTGGAGTAAGATAAAAGCAAAATACTGTGGATGCTGGAATCTGAAACAAAAACAGAGAATGCTGGAAAATCTCAGCGGGTCTGACAGCATCTGTGGAAAGAGAATAGGGTCAATGTTTCGAGTCTGGATGACCCTTCGTCAGAGCTGGAGAACTTCATTGCAGTGTTAATGTAAGCCCATTTGTGACTAATAAATAAACTTAAACTTTAAAAAAAACTTAACATGGCCATTGCAAATCCTGTGACTTATGGCATTTTGAGCCCCAGACAGTCCTGAGTCTCAAACAAATGCCTCATTAAACAGGGACATCGCAGCAACCTGGGGAATTTACACAGCCCTTTGCTTAAAGATGGACCATCAACAAAAGAACTGGAACATTGCGGCCAGTCTATGGCCGGAATTTTACTGTCCTGCCTCCCCCCCCGGGAATCGGAGCTGGTGAGGGGCAGTCCATGGAAAGGTCCGTTGACTTTGGGTGGGGTTTTACAGTTTCGGGATGGGCAAGGCTGTAAAATCCCACCCTCTATTTCACCATGGGCCAAAGAGATATTGAAACTCAAAATGCATTAGCTCCTCTGGGCTGCAATCTCTCACCATTTAGAAATATACTTATTTTTTATTATTTCTACCAAAATGGACAGTTTCACATTCTCCCACATTACACTCCATTTGCCATATCTTTGCCCGCTATCTATGTCCCTTTGTAGTCTCCTTATGTCTCTTCATTACTTACTTTTCCACAAATCTTTGTCTTAGCAGCAAATTTGCCAACCATTCCTTCAATGCCTTCCTCAAAGTCATTTATATAAATGTGAAGCAGTCGAGGTCCCAGCACTGATCGCTGCGGCACACCACTCGTCACATCTTGCCAACCTGAAAAAGACCCATTTATTCCTGCTCTCTGCTTCCTGTTAGCCAGCCAATCTTCTATCCACGACAATATGTTACCCCCTACACTATGAGCTTTTAATTTCCACAATACCCTTTGAGGTGGCACCTTATCAAATGCCTTCTGGAAATCTAAGTACAGCACATCCACCAGTTCCCCTTTATCCACAACACATGTGGCTTCCTGAAAGAACTCCAATAAGCTGGTTAAATATGATTTCCTTTTCACAAAACCGCATTAACTCTGCTTGATTATCGTGAGCTTATCCAAGCACCCTGCTCTAACTTCTTTAATAATAATAGTTTCTAACACTTACCCTAGGAGAGAGGTCATGTTAACTGGCCTGGAGGTTCCTGCTTTCCGTCCCTCTCCTCTTTTGAATAATGAAGGTACGTTTGCTATTTTCCAATCTAATGGGACCTTTCCCGAATCCAGGCAGTTTTGGAAAACTAAAACCAATGCATCAACGATCTGACTAGACACAAGGATGAAGTCCAGCGGGCACGGGCACTTGTCAGCCGCTGCTCCCACTATTTACTCAGTACCATCACTCTGGTGACTGTAATTTTCCTGAGTTCCTCCCTCCCTCCCTCCCTCCCTTCCTCCCATTTCCTGGTTTATTGCTGCTTCTGGGTGTTTCTTGTATCTCCCACACTGAAGACTGATGCAAAATACCTGCTCGATTTATCTGGAATCTCCTTGTTTTCGATTATCAATCCTCCAGACTCACTTTCTACAAGACCATAAGACCATAAGACATAGGAGCAGAATTAGGCCACTCGACCCATCGAGTCTGCTCCCTCATTCAATCATGGCTGATATTTTTCTCATCCCCATTCTCCTGCCTTTTCCCCATAACTCCTGATCCCCTTATTAATCAAGAACCTATCTATCTCTGTCTTAAAGACACTCAATGACCCGGCCTCCACAGCCTTCTGCGGCAAAGAGCTCCACAGATTCACCACTCTCTGGCTGAAGACTTGCGCACACTTTGTTAACTCTTTTCATTTTTAAATATTTATAAAAACTCTTACTATCTGTTTTTATATTTTTGGCTAACTTTCTCTCATACTCGAATTTTCCCTCCTTATTAATCTTTTAGGCATTCTTACATTCTGTCCAATCCTCTGACCTGCCATGTTTTTTCTTTAAGTTTGATATCGCCTTTAACCTTTCTAGTTAACCCTGGACGGTGGGTCCGTCCCTTGGATATTTCCTTACTCATTGGAATGTATCTATTCTGTGCTTTCTGAAATATTCCCATAAAAGTTTACCATTGCATCTCTATTGACCAATTCCTTAACGTAATTAGCCAATTCACTTTAGTTGGCTCAGATTTTGCACCCTCATAATTGTCCTTATTTAAGTTTAAAACATAGATCTTACCAGAATTCAGCAAAAAATATGAGAGGCAATGGATAGAATGGATAGTCAGTCTTTTTCCCAGGGTAGAAATGTCAATTACTAGGGGGCATAGGATTAAGGTGAAAGGGGGAAAGTTTAAAGGAGATGTGAGAGGCAGGTTTTTTATACAGCGGACAGTAAATGCCTGGAATGCGCTGCCAGGGGAGGGGGTAGAAGCAGATACAATAGCAACGTTTAAGAGGCATCTTGACAGGTACATTAATAGGCAGCGAATAGAGGGATACGGACCGTGTAGAGGCAAATGATCTTTAGTTTAGAAAGGCATCATGGGTCAGCACAGGCTGGTTGGGTCGAAGGGCCTGTTCCTGTTCTGTGCTGTTCCTTGTTCTTTATTCTTTCTTTTTCGGTTCTGGCTGGAAAAATGGAGTGAAGTCTTATCCTTTTATTCTTTTTCTAATCTCTAATCCTATCTGTTGATTTACCGTTAGTTTGTACTTTCTACCTCTCCCTATCACTGTGTGCTTCTCATTTCCTGTAATAATACCTTTCTCTTTTGCCTTGTCCCTGCTCTTTGTTTACCACATCTTCCCCAATTTAATTCCTTACCCAAACTATTTAATTTCAAACTCTCTCTACTTTCCTTGTTACGTGGCTCACATGAACACCAGCTCGAGCACAGCTCAGGCATCGGCCGTCCCAATGATACAGCTCTGACTTTCCCCAGTACTGATGTCTGTGCCCCACAAACCAAAACCCACTTCTCACACTCCAGTCTTTGAGCCACACATCCATTTTTCGAATCTTATTTGTCCTGTGCCAATTTGTCCTGTGCTCAGTTAATAACCCAGAGAGGTTCTGCTTCTTACTTTGGTGCCTAGGACCTCACACTCCTTCCTTGTCCTGTTTATATCGTTGGTACCTACATGAACCATGACAACCGGGTCCTCTCCCTCCCACTACAAGTTCCTCTCCAGCCTGGAGCAGATGTCCTGAACCCTGGCACTGGGTGGGTAACACAGCTGCCTGGACTCACACACGTTGCTGCATCGAACAGTGTCAATTCCTCCTATCCCGAGCATTTTGACATTTCTTTTTACTTCCCCACTTGAGTGGCTTTCTGCACCAATGGTGCCATGGTCAGTCTGCTCACCCACCCTTCAGCCCCCCTCTCACCCACAAACTGCACAAACCTCGGATCTGTTGGACAATTGTAAAGGCTGAGATTTCTGTGCTGTAGCCCACTGAATGCCCCTTATCTGCTTCACTCGCAGTCACCCGCTCCGGTCCCTGACCACTGACCAAAGTCACGGTGGCACAGTGGTTAGCGCTGCTGCCTCACAGTGCCAGGGACCCGGGTTCAATTCCGGCCGCGGGTCACTGTCTGTGTGGAGTCTGCACGTTCTCCCTGTGTCTGCGTGGGTTTCCTCTGGGTGCTCCGATTTCTTCCCACACTCCAAAGATGTGCAGGTTAGGCAGATTGGCCGTGCTAAATTGTCCCTCAGTGTCGGGGGACTAGCTAGGGTAAATGGGGATAGGGCCTGGGTGGGATTGTGGTCGGTGCAGACTCAATGGGCTGAATGGCCACCTTCTGCACTGTTGGGATTCTATGATTCTAAATCAGAAGACCCTGTCCTAAGAGGTGTGACTGCCTCCTGGTACAAAGACTGTCCCATGGATGAATACAAAAAATATCTCCATCGAGCGGTGTGGCATTACCACTGCGTTAAATGGGATAGGCTTCAAACAGATCTAGCATCCGTGAGGTGCTGTGGGCCATCAGCAGCAACAGAATTGTTCTCCAGCACAATCTGCAACCTCATGGCCTAACATATCCCCCACTCAACCATTACCACAAAGCCAGGGGATCGAACCTGGTTCAATGAGGAGTGCAGGAGCAGCACCAGGCATACCTAAACATGGTGAAGCTACCAAACAGGACTACTCATGTGCCAATCAGAATAAGCAGCAAATGATAGACAGAGCTAAGTGATCCCATAACCATCGGATCAGATCTAAGCTCTGCAGTCCTGCCACATCCAGTCGTGAATGGTGGTGGACAATTAAACAACTCACTGGAAGAGGAGGCTCCACAAATATCCCCACCCTCAATGGTGGAGGAGCCCAGCGCATCAGTGCAAAAGATAAGGCTGAAGCATTCACAGCAATCTTCAGCTAGAAGTGCCGAGTGGATGATCCATCTCGGCCTCCTCCAGTGGTCCCCAGCATCTCAGATGCCAGTCTCCAGCCAATTCGATTCACTCCACGTGATATCAAGAAACGGTTGGAGGTACTGGATACTGCAAAGGCAATGGGCCCTGATAACATTCCAGCAATAGTACTGAAGACTTGTCTCCAGAACTTGCCGCTCCCCTAGCCAAGTTCTTCCAGTACAGTTAGAACACTGGCATCTACCCAACAATGTGGAAAATTGCCCAGGTATGTCCTGTACACAAAAAGCAGGACAAATCCAACCCGGCCAATTACCACCCAATCAGTCTATTCTCGATCATCAGTAAAGTGATGGAAGGGGTCATCGACAGTGCTATCAAGCAGCACCTGCTCAGCAATAACCTGCTCAGTGACGCCCAGTTTGGGTTTTGCCAGGGTCACTCAGCTCCTGACCTCATTACAACCTTGATTCAAACATGGACGAAACAGCTGAATTCCAAAGGTGAGGTGAGGGTGATAGCCCTCGACATCAAGGCTGCATTCGACCGGGTGTGGCATCAAGGAGCCCTGGCAAAACTGCAGTTAATGGGAATCGGAGGAAAACTCTCCACTATTTGGCTAGGATTATCCGGTCCCGCTGCTGTGTCTGAGCGTCAAATTCTCCACTCTCACTGGCAGCGGGAGCGGGGGGTGCAAGACTGGAGAATTCTGACCATTATATTGTGTTACAGGTGGGGAAAGGAGGCAGTGCTGACTCCACCTCAGCCGGGGCAGGAAGACCTGCCTCATCCCCCAGTATTCTGAACAAACACTGGCCATCTAACCAATCGAGCCAATCAGATTGGGACCTGATTGGTGTCATACTCAGCCAAAGGAAAGATGGTTGTGTTTTTTGGAGGTCAGTCACCTCAGCCTCAGGATGTAGGAGTTCCTCAGGGCAGTGCCCTCGCCACAACAATATCCAGCTGCTTCATCAATGACCTTCCTGACAATAAGTTCAGAAGTGAAGATGTTCGCTGATGATTGCACAATGTTCAGCACCATTCGTGACTCCTCAGATACTGTGAAGGTTCCATGTCCAAATGCAGTAAGATCTGGACTATATCCCGATCTGGGCTGACAAGTGGCAGATTACATTCACACCACACAAGTGCCAGGCAATGACTATCTCCAACAAGAGAGGATCTAACCATCGCCCCATGACATTCAATGGCATTGCCATCACTGAATCCCCCACAATCAACATCCTGCGGATGTTGGGCTTTGAAAATTCTGTGGCTACAAGAACAGTCAGAGTTTAACATTCCTGCGATGGGTACCTCACCTCCTGACTCCCAAAGTCCTGTCCACCATCTACAAGTCAGGAGTGTGATGGAATACTCCCCACTTGCCTGGATGGGTGCAGCTCCAACAACACTGAAGAAACTCAACACCATCCAGGACAAAGCAGCCCCGCTTGACTGGCACCCCATCCACAAACATCCACTCCCTTTGCCAGTGATGCACAGTGTGTGCCATTTACTGCTGCAAATCACCAAGGCTCCATAGGTAGCACCTTCCAATCCCAGGACAGCTGCTATCTTTGGAATTATCTTGGAAATAAAGATTAATAAACTCGGACAAAGATTACTGGAGAATGAGAAAAATGTATTTACTTTCCATTTTCTTTGGACACATTGGTTTATTAAAGATAAAAATATTGGCGATGGGGAAAAGCAGTTTGACTGAATCAGTAATTAACCACCTCTCACAAGCAGAACTGCAGCCTCAAAGCCTCTCTTTCTTGGGTGAGGCAGAAATGTATGTGTAACCAGTCTACTGTTCAGCATTGGCATGTAACCAGATAATCCCGGCACTGGGATGTAACCGGATAATCCCGGCACTGGAGTGTAACCGGATAAACCCGGCACTGGGATGTAATCGGATAATCCCAGCACTGGGGTGTAACCGGATAATCCTGGCATTGGGAAGTAACTGGATAATCTCGGCACTGGGGTGGAACCGGATAATCCCGGCACTAGGATGTAACCGGATAATCCCGGCAGTGGGGTGTAACTGGATAATCCCGGCACTAGGGTGTAACCGGATAATCCCAGCACTCGGGTGGAACCAGATAATCCCTTTAAATGGGATGTAACCGGATAATCCCAGCACTGTGATGTAACTGGATAATCCTGGCACTCGGGTGTAACCGGATAATCCCTTTACTGGGATGTAACCGGATAATCCCGGCACTGGGGTGTAACCGGATAATCCCGGCACTGTGATGTAACCGGATAATCCCAGCACTGGGGTGTAACCGGATAATCCCTTTACTGGGATGTAACCGGATAATCCCGGCACTGGGGTGTAACCGGATAATCCCGGCACTGTGATGTAACTGGATAATCCTGGCACTCGGGTGGAACCGGATAATCCCGGCACTGGGATGTAACCGGATAATCCCAGAACTGGGGTGTAACCGGATAATCCCAGCACTGGCGTGGAACCGGATAATCCCAGCACTGGGGTGTAACCGGATAATCCTGACACTGGGATGTAACCGGATAATCCCAGCACCGGGATGTAACCGGATAATCCCGACACTGGGGTGTAACTGGATAATCCCGGCACTGGGGTGTAACTGGATAATCCCAGCACTGGGGTGTAACCGGATAATCCTGACACTGGGATGTAACCGGATAATCCCAGCACCGGGATGTAACCGGATAATCCCGACACTGGGGTGTAACTGGATAATCCCGGCACTGGGGTGTAACCGGATAATCCCGGCACTGGGATGTAACTGGATAATCCCGGCACTGGGGTGTAACCAGCTCCATGTAAGAGATGCAGTTTGAAGTTAGCAGCTTCAGAACTGAAAGCATTGTGTCCAGCAGAATAGAAACCCCCAGTGGTCAGTTAACATTGTTATCGAAATGTTTGTTGAGCAGTTTGGTTGAGTATATTAATCAATACTCATTTTCTGTCCATTATTTACACACCCGTTTACTCTGAGCCGCATCTACACCAGGGTATTAATGAATGTGAATAGTGTAGAACTCATTTTCTTGGGGCAGAGTTTGTGTAGCTGGTGACAGTGGGACTTGCTCATTAGAATGCTACGCTTGGATCAGTTAGATAATGATTCAGACTCAACTGGTCGAACCAATTACAGCGTCCACAGGGAAATTCATCCATTTAAATAACAGATGGAGGTGCTTTACACAAGTATATGAATCATTCATACGCCACCCTCTCACAGCAGCATTTAAGATCCTATTATAATTTATTTACTAAATGTCAGAATAATTTTGAAATCTATCCCAGATTTGCTCTTAAGCTTTACAGCAAGAACGCAGATATTAAATATTTCATCACCTGATTTGGTGTTCATTACTGCCAAATACAGTTCTCGAGGGGTTGGATTCATGGGACAAAAAGGTTTGAGGGATAAGCATCCAGAAAGCAGCCACTTGGCTCCATTTCATTGTCAGGTGCTGGGTGGGATTGCGGTCAGTGCAGACCCGATGGGCCGAATGACCTCCTTCTGCACTGTAGAGATTCTATGATTCTACGAAGCTCTCAACAGAAAGTCTTATCCACCTTGAGTCTTCCGGGAGAACTTGTCTTGTCTCCACACAAGCCTGGAGCAGCGTGTGCCTCAGTGATGGTTCACAAAGGCGATGCTCCCATAACTCAACCGCCTCTCACAACCAGAGCTTGAGCCTGGAAACTAGCCGAGGTGGTGCTGCCAGTGGCTCTTTAGGTGATGTGACCATGAATTTCTTCATGTCAGATTCCATTTAGGCTGGAGGTAGTGACACACCTCACCTCTCTGCTTCACTGTCCATTGCTGGATTGGGTAACAGAGGCTCTTTATACCTGGAGATGCTGCATTGTTTTCTCTCTGAATCGTCAACAGAAGCGGGTGGAACATTCATGAGGCTTTTCCAGGATAGCCAATTTCCCATGATGCAGGGGGCCATTGGCATCTCAATGTGGGGATGTACCTTAACCCTAAAGGTTAGCAGTTGGTATGTGAACACCCTCACCACATTAAGCTGGTGATTGCCCACAATCCTGGCAGCAGGCATTATATATTCATCCTGTGCCAGTCCACTATTCCATCAATATTTCATCCACCAGGTCATACCAAAGTGTGGTTGTTGGACATCAAGAGCTATCCAATCTACAGCTGTCTCATGGGTACCCTCCGCAACCCAACCACACATGGCTAACATTAATCAGCACACATTTAGCGAGAGCTCCATTGCCACATGAAACATCAATGTACAGATGATTGGGGTGGCAGAAGCCATGAGTGTGGAGGAATCCTGCAGTACTCACTGGGATGGATGTCCTGATATGTGGTGGTCTGTTGTATCCCCCACAGCCTGGACAGCATGAGCACTTATCCCTTTCCACCAGCCAGTCTGCGACTGCCTTGGGAAAAGGATGAGGAGAAGGAACAGCCACATCCATGTCCTGGAAGTACTTAGTTTGACTCTGATTCCTATGAGGACAACCTCAGATCCATATTATACAGCAGCACAATGCCTCACTGACCATCACAGAGTCCTCGTATAACCACGAAACATATCCAACAATCCATCCAACTTTTGAAGATGTATTTACTGATCTTGACCACTCGTGTGAGGCCAGTGAATCTAATTTGATTTAATTTATTATTGTCACATGTATTAACATACTGTGAAAAGCATTGATTCTTGCGCGCTATGCAGACAAAACATACTGTTCATTGAGAAGAAAAGGAGAGCGTGCAGAATGTAGTGTTACAGTCATAACTAGGGTGTAGAGAAAGATCAACATATTGCAGGGTAGGCCCATTTAAAAGTCTAATGGCATCAGGGAAGAAGCTGTTCTTGAGTCGGTTGGTACGTGACCTCAGACGTTTATATCTTTTTCCCGAAGGAAGAAGGTGGAAATGAGAATGTCCGAGGTGTGTGAGGTCCTTAATTATGCTGGCTGCTTTTCCAAGGGAAATGTAGACGGAGTCAATGGATGGGAGGTTGGTTTGCGTGATGGATTGGGCTACATTCACGACCCTTTGTAGTTCCTTGCGGTCTTGGACAGAGCAGGAGCCGTACCAAGCTGTGATACAACCAGAAAGAATGCTTTCTATGGTGCATCTGTAAAAGTTGGTGAGAGTCGTGGCTAACATGCCAAATTTCCTTAGTCTTCTGAGAAAGTAGAGGCGTTGGTGGGCTTTCTTAACTATAGTGTCGGCATGGAGGGACCAGGACAGGTTGTTGGTGATCTGGACACCTAAAAACCTGAAGCTCTAAACCCTTTCTACTTTGTCCCCGTTGATGTAGACAGGAGCATGTTCCCCTTTACGCTTCCTGAAGTCGATGGCAATCTCCTTCATTTTGTTGACATTGAGGGAGAGATTATTGTTGCCGCACCAGTTCACCAGATTCTCTATCTCATTCCTGTACTCTGTCTCGTCATTGTTTGAGATCCAACCCACTACGGTGGTGTCATCAGCAAACTTGAAACTCGAGTTGGAGGGGAATTTGGCCACACAGTCATAGGTGTATAAGGAGCATAGTAGGGGGCTGAGAACACAGCCTTATGGGGCACCGGTGTTGAGGAATATCGTGGAGGAGGTGTTGTTGCCTATCCTTACTGATTGCGGTCTGTGGGTTGGGAAGTTCAGGATCCAGTCGCAGAGGGAGGAGCCGAGGCCCAGGCCACAGAGTTTGGAGATGAGTTTTGTGGGAATAATGGTGTTGAAGGCTGAGCTGTAGTCAATAAATAGGAGTCTGACATGAGTGTCATTGTTATCTCGGTGTTTCAGGGTTGAGTGCAGGGCCGGGGGGTGGTGTATGTTGTGGACCTGTTGCGGCAGTAGGTGAACTGTAGTGGATCCAGGCAGTCCGGGAGGCCGGAATTGATTTGTGCCGTGACTAACCTTTCGAAGCACTTCCTAATGATGGATATCAGAGCCACCGGACGATAGTCATTAAGGCACGCTGGTTGGCTTTTCTTTGGTACTGCGATGGCAACAGGGAAGAAGCTGTTCTTGAGTCGGTTGGTCCGTGACCTCAGGCTTTTGTATCTTTTTCCCGACGGAAGAAGGTGGAAGAGAGAATGTCCGGGGTGCGTGAGGTCCTTTAAGCAGATAGGGGCTTCAGATTGTTGTAAAGACAGGTTGAAGATGTCTGCGAATCCCCCGCCAGCTGATCCGCGCAGGACAAACAGGCAAAACCAGGGGATAGGCTGCTAATGGCAGCCCATAGAGAGAATAAAGGGTGTGAATGGCCAAACGGCAGAGAAGCCGAAATCAGGGGGTAAACTGTGACAGATGAAGATGTGGGGGGAGGGGGGAGATGGGCGGGAGAGAGATAAAATTGAGAAAAAGGGAAGTAAAGGGGAAGAAAAGGTAGGAAAGGGGAGATAAAGGAGGGGGAGAGAGTGGGGGGGGGGTGAAATAAAAATGAAGAAAGACAATAAAGAAATAAAAGGTAGAGAACAGTAAAAAATTAAACAAAATAGAATGAAAACAAAGGGGGTGGAGGTGGGGTCGAGCAAATCATCTGAAACTGTTGAATTCGATGTTGAGACCGGAAGGCTGTAAAGTGCCTCGCTGGAAGATAAGATGCTGTTCCTCCAGTTTGTGTTGAGCTTCACTGGAACATTGCAGCAGGCCAAGGACAGACATGTGGGCAGTCTGTTTGGCCACTCACACCTGCTAGTGTCTACGGGCTGCCATTAGCAGCCTTTTCCCTGGTTTCTATGGCTATGACTCATCTTTCATTCCCTCCCACTGCAGTATAAATATCTCCCACTTTCTCTGCCTTTTAGCTTTGACAAAGGGTCATCTGGACTGGAAACGTCAGCTCTTTTCTCTCCTTACAGATGCTGCCAGACCTGCTGAGATTTTCCAGCATTTTCTCTTTTGGTTTCAGATTCCAGCATTCGCAGTAATTTGCTTTCATTAATAAAGTAAATGTGATGTGAGAAAGAATCTTTTTCACACAGCGAGTGGTTGGAGTCTGGAATGTTCTGCCTGGAAGTGTGATGAAGGCAAATTCAATCGAATCATTCAAGAGGGAGTTAGATGATTACTTGAACAGTCATATGCGTGAATTTTCCCGTTCCATCTGCCATAGGAATCGGAGCAGGCGAGGGGTGGACAATGGAAAGGTCCGTTGACCTTGGGCAGGATTTTCCAGTTTCGGGGCGAACGTAGCTGGAAATTCCCGCCATAGAGTCACACAGCGCAGAACAGGCCCTTCGGCCCATCGAGCCTGCACCAACAATAATTAGCACTCAAGCCTCACTAATCCCATTTTCCTGCACTTGTCCCATATCCTTGAATATTATGATGTTTCAAGTGTTCATCCAAATACTTTTTAAAGGTTATAAGATCTCCAGCCTCCATTACCCTCCCAGGCAGCACATTCCGCATTCCCACCACCCTCTGAGTGAAAAAATGTTTTCTCAAATCCGCTCTGAATCTCTGGCCCCTCACCCTAAAACTCTGCCCCCTCGTGACTGACCCCGCAACCAAGGGGAACAGCTGCTTCCCACTCATCCCTGTCCATACCCCTCATAATCTTATACACCTCAATCATGTCCCCCCTTCAGCCTTCTCTGCTCTAAAGAAAACAATCCAAGCCTATCCAGTCTCTTCTTAGAACTCAAGTGCTCCACCCCAGGGAACATCTGGGTGAATCTGCTGTTTAACCCCCTCTAGTGCTATCACATCCTTCCTACAGTGAGGTGATCAGAACTGCACACAGTGCTCCGGCTGTGGCCTAACTGCAATAGAAACAATAGTAGTGATGATGTGGAGATCCGGCGTTGGACTGGGGTAAACACAGTAAGAAGTCTCACAACACCAGGTTAAAGTCCAACAGGTTTATTTGGTAGCAAATACCATAAGCTTTCGGAGCACTGCTCCTTGAAGGAGCAGTGCTCCGAAAGCTTATGGTATTTGCTACCAAATAAACCTGTTGGACTTTAACCTGGTGTTGTGAGACTTCTTACTATAGAAACAATATGCAGGGATATGGGGAAAAAGCAGGAGAATGGCACGAAGTCATGATATTCATTTGGAGAGCTGATATAGACACGATGGGCCAAATGGCCTCCTTCTGTGCTTTAACAATTCCATGATTCTGTAGAACATCCTTACTGCCACCCTCACATAAACCTGGGCCTTTTGCAGAGGTAGGTAGCCACTCACTGTGTGTACAGTACAACACAAACATTCAAATGAGCAGAATTTGCATGTTGCCTCCAGCACTTTGACCGAGTGTGGCTTAATCACACATTGTCTTTCCTGCGTTCCATTGCAGGGTTAAGTGTGTCTGAACTCGCCTGCTGCAGCTAATGGACCATCTGAGTGCACTCACACTTGCTGCTGTGGCTGTCCTATTCTCTCAAAACCCAGAGACATGTTTGCTCAATGAGTCTGCTAAATTGTAGTCTTCTATAGTCTAGTCAGGCTGACAGAACTGTAGTCAGGAGGACTGGATGGAGCAGAGAGAGTGTACAGAGAGAGTGTACAGAGAGCGTGCACAGAGAGAGTGTACAGAGAGCGTGTACAGAGAGAGTGTACAGAGAGAGTGTACAGAGAGAGTGTACAGAGAGAGTGTACAGAGAGCGTGCACAGAGAGAGTGTACAGAGAGAGTGTACAGAGAGCGTGCACAGAGAGAGTGTACAGAGAGAGTGTACAGAGAGAGTGTACAGAGAGAGTGTACAGAGAGCGTGCACAGAGAGAGTGTACAGAGAGAGTGTACAGAGAGCGTGCACAGAGAGAGTGTACAGAGAGAGTGTACAGAGAGAGTGTACAGAGAGAGTGTACAGAGAGCGTGCACAGAGAGAGTGTACAGAGAGAGTGAACAGTGAGAAGCTGCTGCCTGGGGTAAACACAGTAAGAGTTTTAACAACACCAGGTTAAAGTCCAACAGGTTTATTTGGTAGCAAATGCCATTAGCTTTTGGAGCCCTGCTCCTTCGTCAGATGAAGTGGATATCTGCTCCCAAACAAGGCACACAGAGACACAAAATCAAGTTACAGAATACTGATTAGAATGCGAATCTTTACAGCTAATCAAGTCTTAAAGATACAGACAATGTGAGTGGAGGGAGCATTAGGCACAGGTTAAAGAGATGTGTCTGTTCTTTAACCTGTGCCTAATGCTTCCTCCACTCACATTGTCTGTCTCTTTAAGACTTGATTAGCTGTAAAGATTTGCATTCTAATCAGTATTCTGTAACTTTATTTTGTGTCTCTGTGTGCCTTGTTTGGGAGCAGATATCCACTCCATCTGACGAAGGAGCAGCGCTCCGAAAGCTAATGGCATTTGCTACCAAATAAACCTGTTGGACTTTAACCTGGTGTTGTTAAAACTCTTACGGTGTTTACCCCAGTCCAACGCCGGCATCTCCACATCATGCCTGGGGTTAAAGCCAGAATAGAGAGTTCAGTTTCACAAATCACTTGCGTAGAACGTAGAATAATTCTAAAAATACAAATAAGACATTCTCTGCTGCAGAGACCATGGTGAGGCCATTGTTCTCATTACATATGGAAGGCAAAATGAAACAGTGTGAGCAAGCAAGCTTCAATTATAACAAACACTGCAATCCCAGGTGCTGTGACACAAACAGCCCAATGATTCATAACTGACCTTAACCTGCCAAGTGTTCGCTCAGTCTGCCCCAAGAGAAATTGAAGACATACGAGTGCAAGAGATTAATATCTGTTCAGATCACAAGGGGATACTGCTGTTACCTGACAGGACGTACAATCCTGTCAGTGGAAATTAGGCAGCGTGAGTCACCTCAGTTTTAAAGTGAGATGTTGAGGGTGTTTGCGACCAGACTGATGCCTGGGGTACCCACGGCAGATTCACATTCCTAATTTTGGATTGGGGGAGAGTGGATTTTAGTAAAATAAGACAGGATCTGGCCAGGACAGACTGGGAACAGCTACTAACGCGGAAAATCCACAGAAGAGCAGTGGGGGGCATTCAAAAAGGAAATGGGGAGGGTGTAAGTCCAGCATGTTCCCTCCAGGGTGATGGGTAGGAATAACAAGCCCCGAGAACCGTGGATGACCAGAGACATTCAGGATACAATGAGAAGGAAAAGAAAGGGGTTAAAAAGTACAAGGGAAGCAAATCATTGGAGGCATTAGTGCGGTATAGAAAGTGCAGGGTGGAGCTTAAGAAAGCAATTAAGAATGCAAAGAGGGGATATGAGAGCGCTCTGGCTGGTAAAAATAGGGAAAATCCCAAGATATACTTATAGAATATCAATGGGAAGAGGATAACCAGGGAAAGAGTAGGGCCCATTAGGAACCAAGGGGGCAATCTGTGGGTGGAGCCAGAGGACATTGGTGGAGTGTTGAATGAATATTTCACATCCGTCTTCACCCAAGAGAATGAGGACGATGGTATGGAATTCAGGGAGAGGGATTGTGAGGTTCTTGAGAAAATTGACATAGGGAAGGACAAGGTATTGGAGGTGATGGCAGCCTTAAAAGTGGATAAATCTCCAGGTCCGGATGAATTGTGCCCTAGGCTGCCGTGGGAGGCAAGGGAGGAGATTGCAGGGGCTCCGACCCAAATTTTCAATTCCTCTCTGGCCACAGGGGAGGTGCCAGACGACTGGAGAACAGCAAATGTGGTTCCGCTATTTAAAAAGGGTTGTAGAGATAAACCAGGGAACTACTTATCTGCCCATTTGACCATTCGGTCTATACCTTCTCGTAGCCAAGACACTCCACCTCTCTGTTAACCACCTGTCCAATCTTTGTGTCATCCGCAAACTTACTAATCCTACCCCCCACATAGTCATCAATGTCATTTATATAAATGACAAATAATAGGGGGCCCAACACAGATCCCTGTGGTACGCCACTGAACACTGGCTTCCAGTCACTAAAGCAGCCTTCTGTCATCAAAGAGATGGCGGGAGAAATAGCAAATGCACTAGTGGTAATTTACCAAAATTCGCTGGACTCTGGGGTGGTTCCCACAGATTGAAAAACAGCAAATGTGACGCCACTGTTTAAAAAAGGAGGTAGACAAAAGGCAGGAACTATAGGCCGGTTAGCTTAACTTCTGTAGTAGGGAAAATGCTTGAATCCAAGGGAGAAATAGTGAGACATCTGGATATAAATTGTCCCATTGGTAAGACGCAGCATGGGTTCATGAAGGGCA
Organism: Mustelus asterias; assembly: GCF_964213995.1. Classification (NCBI taxonomy): domain Eukaryota; kingdom Metazoa; phylum Chordata; class Chondrichthyes; order Carcharhiniformes; family Triakidae; genus Mustelus; species Mustelus asterias. The sequence continues at coordinate 72,293,749 of NC_135823.1, forward strand.
GGTCATGTTTGACTAATTTGGTGGAATTCTTTGAGAACATTACATGCGCAGTTGACAATGGGGAACCTGTGGATGTGGTGTATCTGGATTTCCAGAACACATTTGACAAGGTGCCGCACCAAAGACTGCTGCATAAGATAAAGGTGCACGGTGTTATGGGTAATGTATTAGCATGGATAGAGGATTGGTTAACTAACAGAAAGCAAAGAGTGGGGGTAAATGGGTGTTTTTCTGGTTGGCGATCAGTGACTAGTGGGTGTGCCTCAGGGATCAGTGTTGGGACCGCAATTGTTTACGATTTACATAGATGATTTGGAGTTGGGGACCAAGTGTAGTGTGTCAAAATTCGCAGATGACACTAAGATGGGTGGAAGAGCAAAGTGTGCAGAGGATGCTGAAAGTCTGCAAAAGGATATAGATAGTCTAAGTGAGTGGGCGAGGGTCTGGCAGATGGAGTACAATGTTGGTAAATGTGAGGTCATCCATTTTGGTAGGAATAACAGCAAAAGGGACTATTATTTAAATGGTAAAAAATTGCAGCATGCTGCTGTGCAGAGGGACCTGGGTGTCCTTGTGCAGGAATCTCAAGGAGTTGGTCTGCAGATGCAGCAGGTAATTAAGAAGGTAAATGGAATTTTGTCCTTCATTGCGAGATGGATGGAGTTTAAAAACAGCGAGATTATGTTGCAGCTGTATAAGGTGCTGGTGAGGCCACACCTGGAGTACTGTGTACAGTTTTGGTCTCCTTACTTGAGAAAGGATATACTGGCAGTGGAGGGGGTGAAGAGGAGATTCACTAGGTTGATTCCGGAGTTGAGAGGGTTGGCTTATGAGGAGAGACTGAGTCGACTGGAGCTATACTCATTGGAATTCAGAGGACTGAGGGGAGATCGTATAGAAACATATAAGATTATGAAGGGAATCGATAAGATAGAAGCAGGGAAGTTGTTTCCACTGGCGGGTGAAACTAGAACTAGGGGGCACAGCCTCAAAATAAGGGGAAGCAGATTTAGGACTGAGTTGAGGAGGAACTTCTTCACACAAAGTGTTGTGAATCTGTGGAATTCCCTGCCCAGTGAAGCAGTTGAGGCTAACTCAATGAATGTTTTTAGGGCAAAGATAGATAAATTTTTGAACAGTAAAGGAACTAAGGGTTATGGTGAGCCGGCGGGTAAGTGGAGCTGGGTCCACAAAAAGATCAGCCATGATCTTATTAAACGGCGGAGCAGGCTCGAGGGGCCAGATGACCTACTCCTGCTCCTAGTTCTTATGTTCTTATCATCCTCTGTCTCCTACAACTGAGCCAATTTTGAATCCACTTTATCAAACTACCCTGTGTCCCATGTGAATTTACCTTCTTTACAAGTCTCCCTTGTCAAAGGCTTTGCTGGAGTCCAGATAAACTACATTGACTGCACTACCCTCATCTCCACACCTGGTCAACTCAAAAAATTCAATCAAATCTGTTAGGTATGAGCTCCCTCTGACGAAGCTATGCTGACTATCCCTGTTCAAGCTTTGCCTCTCCAAGTGGAGATAGATTCTCTCCTTCAGAAGTTTCTCGAATAGTTTCCCTATCCTCTATCCATGCTAATACATTACCCGTAACACTGTGCACCTTTATCTTATGTAGCAGTCTTTGGTGCGGCACCTTGTCAAATACCTTTTGGAAATCCAGATACACCACATCCACAGGTTCCCCATTGTCCACTGCACATGTAATGTTCTCAAAGAATTCCACCAAATTAGTCAAACATGACCTTCCCTTCATGAACCCATGCTGCGTCTTCCCAATGGGACAATTTATATCCTGATGTCTTGTTATTTCTTCCTTGATGATAGATGAAATTGGTGTGGAGCTGATTATAATATGGAAATGAGCGTTTCCATGTCATTTGTGGGCTGGGATTGAAGTCTCCGGGCCTACTGGCATCTCCCCCTGCCGCCCGCCGCCAGGAGTGGTTCACTCCAGCAGAGTTTACAACTGCTCCCTACTAATGGAAAACAGGTGGCTGGCCGCTGCAGGGATCAGAGGCCATTGAGGCCCCCCCAAGGAGGTTGAGGGTAAGGGGGTGCATCCTTGGACTGTGCCAGCCTGGCAGTACCAGCCTGGCACCCTGAAACTGCCCAAGGGGGAAACTGGCACTGTCCAAGGGGCACGTTGTCACTGCCCACCTGGCATCTGGTAATGCCAAGCAGGCGGGACTATTGGGGCGGGGCCTATTGAGGGTATGAATGTGGGGGGTCCTGCTGCCACTCTGCATTCAGGATCACAGCAGAGGGAGGAAGGACAGTGAAGGGGCTGGCCATCCCGCTGGGGGGAGGGGGGGTGATTCAGGACTGTCACGGGGGTTGGAGCTGCCGGGGGTGGGGGAATTGGGAGACTGGGGCTGGCCGCATGGGGACGGTCAGAGAGATCGGGGCTGGCTGAGGGATTGGGGGTGGTGCAGGGTCAAAGGGGCTGGCCCGGTGAGGTCTGGCAGGCCAGCGATTGGGGGGATGGGTGGTCAGCAAGACCAGCGATGGGGAGTTGTGGGGCTGGCCAGCGATTGGGCTGGCCAGTGATTGGGCTGGCCATTGATTGGGAGGCCAGCAATGAGGGGCCGTTGAGCGTGCGCTGATCTCTGTGCTGACAGATTGGCGCATGCGCAGTGCTCGCTCAGCGCGATGCTGCCGGCCTCTCCAGCGGGAATAGGTTCCGCCTCCTGATTTTCAGAGGGAATCCCGCTCGGGCAATCTGTGACAGAGTGTTGGAGATTCATTCTGGAAATCACACCAAGAAATCAGCGGGAGTCATTCCCATTTTCACGCGCATTGGGGACTTGGAATGTTTTCGGGAGAATCCGGCCTGAGTCTCTTTTCATTTCTTTTCACTCTCGTGGTCATGTGTCCAAAATGATTTATTTTCAACAATAGGAGTGGCTATGGCTCAAAAATGGTAAAACCTTTCATTCCTGAGGGTGCTGTATGTCAGCACACTTTCTGCTTGGACCCCTGAATTAGAATGCAACCTGTACTGATGGAATTAAATCACTCATTGCTCGCTACAGGCGTCTATTTTGATGACTTTGGGTAATTTAAACTCATCCCCACAACATGCGTGCATAACACACACACGCACAATGCTTCTAATTCTACACGCGTGTTCCCATGTTCATATGCACATCAGTTGACATGTTCATTTCAAGGCTGCCAGGTTGGTCAGTTGGAACATTGTCACATCATTGCAGTGGAAGGCCATTGTTCTGCTATTGTGATGGAGGACTATTGTTTGGGCAGAGTAGACAGCTTTATTTCGCTTTTTGTGCTCTAATTAATTGGTGAATAGTCAATTCTGACAATGCCCAAAAAGGGAGAAATATTCTATTCTCAATCGCGATGAGTTTAAACTCAAAAGTTCAGTAAACTATATATAAAAGAAAAGGTGTAAAGGTTTCTTCTCTAATTGTCGAAGGAATCATTTTGTTTACAGTTCTAAGAATGAGAGCTGCATCACTTCGCTGAAAATGTTTAAGCGCTCCTTGTTCGACAATTACAGAGGAATTCACTGACAGTGCCACTCGGAACATCCCACTGACTGCTCCTCAGGGGATGAACTTCAAGACAGAACATCATCTATTAAACAGGTCAAAAATAGTGCCTCCCAAATAAAGATTTAGTCCATCCTAACTTGAATAATCTCCGTAAGGATTTCATTGCAATAAGGTTTGTGTCTCCATCCTCTTGTATATTTGTGGTAGGTTAACTAGGTTAGCTATGGAAGTTTGGTACAGTGTGTACACACACACAGAAAGGCACACTCCGATACACAATGGTATCAGTTACTGTAATGTGGATTTACAAAAGCCTTGTATGGAGCATACAAATTTTGCATAATATGACATTAAATTGCTCAGCATTTTGTAACAATTAAAAATAATTAGAACTTTAAAGTAACAACCTTTCTTGTGCATCATTCTTTCATCTTTTGAGAATGAATGTTACTTCAGGCTGATTATTTTGAGTAGATTAGAATAGAATCATTCAATCCCTACAGTGCAGAAAGAGACCATTCGGCCCATCGAGTCTGTACTGACAACAATCCCACCCAGGCCCTATCCCCATAACCCCACATATTTACCCTGCTAATCCTCCCGACACTGAGGAGCAATTTAGCATGGCCAATCCACCTATCCCACACATCTTCGAACTGTGGGAGGAAACCGGAGCACCCGGAGGAAACCCACGCAGACACGGGGAGAATGTGCAAACTCCACACAGGCAATTACCCGAGGCCGAAATCAAACCCGGGTCCCTGGCGCTGTGAGGCAGCAGTGCTAATCACTGTGCCGCTGTGCCACATTCCCGCTGTGCCACCTGCCCCACTGTGCCACCGTGCCGCTTTGACACTTTGTTCTAACCTTTCAACTCAGCTGAGTATTGCTAAAGTTTCTTATGGCCAGTTTGTGCTGTATTTTAATAGGGAGCTGATTATTGCACATTGAAACTAGAAAGGTTGGGGGGAGGGAATCGAAATGAGGGGACTGAGAGCGAGGAGGTTAGCTCGCAAATAGATAAGGAATGTAAACAGGGTAAGAGGGAGGTTAGACGAGTGATGGAGAAGGGAAGTGCTCAGGCTGAAGGTCTGAGATGTGTCTATTTTAATGCCAGGAGTGTAGTGAATAAAGTGGATGAGCTTAGAGCGTGGATTGCTGCTTCGAATTGTGATGTGGTGGCCATTACGGAGACTTGGATGTCTCAGGGACAGGACTGGGTGCTTCAGGTGCCGGGTTTTAGATGTTTCAGGAAGGACAGGGAGGGAGGCAAGAGAGGGGGGGGAGTGGCACTGTTGATCAGGGATAGTGTCACGGCTGTAGAGAAGGTGGACGCCGTGGAGGGATTGACTACGGAGTCTCTGTGGGTGGAGGTTAGGAACAGGAAGGGGTCGGTAACGTTGCTGGGTGTTTTCTATAGGCCGCCCAATAGTAACAGAGATGTTGAGGAGCAGATGGGGAAACAGATCCTGGAGAGATGTAGGAATAACAGAGTTGTCATGATGGGAGATTTTAATTTCCCAAATATAGATTGGAATATCCCTAGGGCTAGGGGTTTGGATGGAGAGGAGTTTGTTAGGTGTGTCCAGGAGAGTTTCCTGACACAGTATGTGGATAAGCCTACTAGAGGAGAGGCTGTACTTGATCTGGTGCTGGCTAATGAACCTGGACAGGTGGAGGATCTCTCGGTGGGTGAGCATCTTGGGGATAGCGATCATAATTCTATCTCCTTCACGATAGCATTGGAAAGAGATAGGATCAGGCAGGCTAGGAAAGTGTTTCTCTGGAGTAAAGGGAAATACAGTGTCATCAGGGAGGAAATTAGACGGGTAAATTGGAAGGAGGCATTCTTGGGGAAAAGTACCGAAGGAAAGTGGAGGATTTTCAAGGAATGTTTGTCTGGAGCTCTGCATGACAACGTTCCGATGAGACAGGGGGGTGTTGGTAGGGTACGGGAACCGTGGTGCACGAAGGTTGTGATGAACCTGGTGAATAAGAAAAGAGAGGCGTACAGAAGGTTCAGAGAGCTAGGAGGTGTTAAGGATTTAGAGGAGTATACGGGATGTAGGAAGGAGCTTAAGAAGGAAATTAGGAGAGCGAGAAGGGGTCATGAGAAGGCCTTGGCGGGTAAGATTAAGGAGAATCCCAAGGCTTTCTACAAATATGTCAAGAGTAAAAGGATGAGATGTGAAGGCATAGGACCCTTAAAAGGTGAAGGGAGAAAAGTTTGTGCGGAACCGTTAGAAATGGCGGAGCTGCTTAATGAATACTTTACCTCGGTATTCACGGTGGAAAGGGATCTGGGTGGTTGTACTGCTGGTTTGCGGTGGACAGAAAGGATCGAGCATGTGGACATAAAGAAAGAGGATGTGTTGGAACTATTGAATGGCATCAAGGTTGGTAAGTCGCCGGGACCGGATGGGATGTACCCCAGGTTACTGTGGGAGGCGAGGGAGGAGATTGCGGAGCCTTTGGCGATGATCTTTGCATCGTCGATGGAGACGGGAGAGATTCCGGAGGATTGGAGGATTGCAGATGTGGTCCCTATATTCAAGAAAGGGAACAGGGACAGCCCGGGAAATTACCGACCGGTGAGTCTAACCTCAGTGGTTGGTAAGTTGATGGAGAGGATCCTGAGAGACAGGATTTATGATCATCTAGAGAAGTTTAGTATGATCAAAAGTAGTCAGCACGGCTTTGTCAAGGGCAGGTCGTGCCTTACGAGCCTGGTTGAGTTCTTTGAAAATGTGACCAAACACATTGACGAAGGAAGAGCGGTGGATGTGGTCTATATGGACTTCAGCAAGGCGTTCGATAAGGTCCCCCATGCAAGACTTCTTGAGCAAGTGAGAGGGCATGGGATCCAAGGGGCTGTTGCCTTGTGGATCCAGAACTGGCTTGCCTGCAGAAGGCAGAGAGTGGCTGTGGAGGGGTCTTTCTCTGCATGGAGGTCAGTGACCAGTGGAGTGCCCCAGGGATCTGTTCTGGGACCCTTGCTGTTTGTCATTTTCATAAATGACCTGGATGAGGAAGTGGAGGGATGGGTTGGTAAGTTTGCTGACGACACCAAGGTAGGTGGTGTTGTGGATAGTTTGGAGGGATGTCAGAAGTTGCAGCGAGACATAGATAGAATGCAAGACTGGGCGGAGAAGTGGCAGATGGACTTCAACCCGGATAAGTGTGTGGTGATCCATTTTGGCAGATCCAATGGGATGAAGCAGCAGTATAATATGAAGGGTACCATTCTTAGCAGTGTAGAGGATCAGAAGGACCTTGGGGTCCGGGTCCATAGGACTCTTAAATCGGCCTCGCAGGTGGAGGATGCGGTCAAGAAGGCGTACGGCGTACTGGCCTTCATTAATCGAGGGATTGAGTTTAGGAGTCGGGAGATAATGCTGCAGCTTTATAGGACCCTGGTTAGACCCCACTTGGAGTACTGCGCGCAGTTCTGGTCACCTCATTACAGGAAAGATGTTGAAGCCATTGAAAGGGTGCAGAGGAGATTTACAAGGATGTTGCCTGGATTGGGGGGCATGCCTTATGAGGATAGGTTGAGGGAGCTTGGTCTCTTCTCCCTGGAGAGACGAAGGATGAGAGGTGACCTGATAGAGGTTTACAAGATGTTGAGAGGTCTGGATAGGGTAGACTCTCAGAGGCTATTTCCAAGGGCTGAAATGGTTGCTACGAGAGGACACAGGTTTAAGGTGCTGGGGGGTAGGTACAGAGGAGATGTCAGGGGTAAGTTTTTCACTCAGAGGGTGGTGGGTGAGTGGAATCGGCTGACGTCGGTGGTGGTGGAGGCAAACTCGTTGGGGTCTTTTAAGAGACTTCTGGATGAGTACATGGGATTTAATGGGATTGAGGGCTATAGATAGGCCTAGAGGTGGGGATGTGATCGGCGCAACTTGTGGGCCGAAGGGCCTGTTTGTGCTGTGGCTTTCTATGTTCTATGTTCTATTGAAGTTTCATTCTTCCATCAGCAATATGGTGCAGCATCCACCAAATCACTTCCTACAACTGGGACAAGAGTTCAGCGGATCATGGATTTCCAATCTTCACCCCGTGATGGAAAAGAAACACATGAGGCAGCACCAAGGTAACTGGCATGTGAACCAGTAAGACAAAGATAGGGAAGAACAAATTCTATCTTTTTTTATATAGAGTCATAGAGGTTTACAGCATGGAAACAGGCCCTTTGACCCAACTTGTCCATGCCACCCTTTTTTTTTAAAAGCCCTAAGCTAATCCCAATTGCCCGCGTTTGGCCCATATCCTTCTATACCCATCACGCCCATGTAACTATCTAAATGCTTTTTAAAAGATAAAATTGTACCCACCTATACTACTACCTCTGGCAGCTTGTTCCAGACACTCACCACCCTCTGTGTGAAAAACATTGCTCCTCTGGACACTTTTGTATCTCTCCCCTCTCACCTTAAACCTATGCCCTCTAGTTTTAGACTCCCCTGCCTTTGGGAAAAGATATTGACTATCTAGCTGATCTGTGCCCCTCATTGTTTTATAGACCTCTATAAGATCACCCCTCAGCCTCCTACGCTCCAGAGAAAAAAGTCCCAGTCTATCCAGCCTCTCCTTATAACTCAATCCATCAAGTCCCGGTAGCATCCTAGTAAATCTTTTCTGCGCTCTTTCTAGTTTAATAATATCCTTTTTATAATAAGGTGACAAAATAAATTGTCACCCAAAGAGTGGGAAAAAGGCAGAGAAACAGAATCCCACTGGAGAGGAGATTGGCCAAGTAGGAGAGAGAGAAGTGGAGAATTGCAGACCATGATGAAAGCAGAGCATTAACTTAAACACCTGCCAGAGAAAAAAACACATGGAAAGAGATAGAAAATCCAGAAATTCTTTCAGCAACAAAATAAGAAATCAGGTTTCTGATTCTATCAGCCCCTCCAGTGCTCAGTGAGTCAGTTCTTACACAGTGCCAATATTACTGCTCTCATCATCTGTGTTCAATGCAGAAGGAAAATAGCAAGGCTTATGTCTGCTTAGTGTAATTTTCTCGAATCCTCCCGCGGGAAACTCGGGCCTGTATACCTAAAGAGGAACAGCTGCTTCCTAACTCTTGGACTGAGATTCCCAAGAAGCGTCCAGCCATTGCTAAATATCTTCATTGTGAGACATGGCCCAGATTTTCAATACGGGTGCAGTTTAGACCCAAATGATTTCAAATAGATCTGACCCTGACCTGAATGGAAACATGCTGTTTTCACCCAGCTTTCTGTGGGCAGCGTGCTGTTAATATGTGCATCAGTTCATGTGGATGTGAGCAGGGAGCAGAGAGTGGCAGGGACAGACACAAGGAAGTGCAACTTAAAGAGATACAGACAATTAAAAATGATCAGAATGGGGCTGGGGTCAGTGGGGGAGGAGACGGGGGGCTGGGGGTCCTTACATTATTATCAAAGGCTAAAGAAGCACATGATCCCATTGTGAGCGATTGCCCAACTGGAATTGGGAGACAGAGCTGGATTGTATGAGGCTAAAATTAAAGACAAGAGACCTCATGCTGTAAGGATGAACCTGCAGGAAAAGGAGTATCGATCTTCACATTTAGTAAGTGGTGAAGTGGAGGGGTTGCTGCATGAGATTGCTGAGTGTTTGATAGCTCCCTGGGCTACTTCACAAAACAGCACTGAAGCACGCTCCCAACACGGTGGAGCTAAGTTGCAAACTGCAAATGGCCTTTACTGTTACTCCATCTGTCCCGATGCTGCGCAGTCGCTGAAGGTACCTTGTAGCAGATGGTATAGTTTGCCACCTGGCTCCAGGTCTTGTGAAGATATTTCCTTGGAGACATTGTCAGGTAGACAGACTTGCAGAGATGTGCCAGGAGAAAGCAAATCAGACCGAAACACTAGAAGCAAAGAAATAAGAACGCATATTTAATTAAATGCTCATGAAGGATTTTGGAAATTTAATGTACAGAGTTCGGACATCATAGATTTTACCACAGCCCACATTAACTGTTTCTCTGAGAGTGTGTATGATCACTAATTCCTGCTTCAATTTGTGAATTTCATCAATAATGGCTCATGTAATTAGCCCTATAAATGCAAAACCCTCTCTATAGTTTTCACACTCATACTTTTTAATGTGTGCGCGTTTGGAGAAATATTTCCTGCGAATCTCTAACCATCTTATTCCAGTTTGCGACTGGTGTGTGCCCTATATAACAACATCAAACACAGGCTGACAGTGTCTCAGTTACTGACATTCCATTGAACTCAGCTAAGTCTTTTGCTTCACACATCCACATGAAGTGGTGCAGATATCGCGAATGTGCTGCCCACAGAAAGCTGGGTCAAAGCAGCATGTTTCCATTCAGGTCAGAGTCGGGTCTATTTTAAATCATTTGGATATAAACTGCACCTGTATTCAAACTCAGTGTGTGGACCGTTCATCTCTCCTTTTAACAGGTAAGTGTAAAGATCACAAACTAGAGAAACATTTTACTTCCAAACAAATGCCTCTAAAGTCACCACCTTAATTCAAATGATTTTATTAAAAATCCCGCACACGGTAATAATGACAGGATTCCCAGTCCAGGCGCTGCAGCCTTTGCGTGTAATGATTCAGGACAAGGGACTCTGATGGAAAGTAAAATTGGTCAATCCAATATCACTCATTTTATGTCCCTGTCAAAGTTACAAGCCTTTTTTGTTTCTATTTTTATCGCTCAGATCCACTCACTCACTCAGTCTGCCATTTACTGTATGGAGCCCAGACACTGATAATGGATGTGATGAACTGACACACTGAGGTACAGGGGATAAGGGAGTCAGAATTGCAGATGTGACATGTGGTTCAAGTTCCACTCCACAAACATGAGACAAACTCCAGACTGACACTCCGGCACGTTGCTGAGGGAGTGCTGCACTGTCCGGGGCACTCAGATGAGATATTAAAAATTGAGGCCCTGTCTGCAGTAACAAGGAGACAGAAAAGATCCCATGGCACAATTCAAAGAGCGGGAAATCTTCTTGTTCCCTCGTCAATATTTATTCATTTAACCGACATCACTAAGACAGATGATCTGCTCATTATCTCACCACTGTTTGTGGCACTTTGCTCTGCCCAAGTTAACCTGTTGCATTTCCTGCATTCAAAGAGTATTTTAGGTGCCTGTCAGGCCCCTTGAGAAGCACTGAGATCATCAGATGTGCTATAGAAATGCAAGTTCTCTCTTTCGACCTTCAATGTATAAATCATGTCAACAGTAGAATGTAGAGGAGATTGGTGATGGTCTTAAATATGTGGACATAAGGAGAACAATCTTATCAAAGCAGAGAGATTTGTCCTTTCCCAGCAGCACCTGTACCAACCCATTGCAGGACAACCTGTAACGATAGAAGCATCTGGAAAAGCCCTCACTTCATGGGTCAGACAGCCCGATGTGGAAGATTGAAGTCTTTCAAATCTGGAGAGGTCAGAGACAATGTGATTGCAAGGAATACAAGGCAGGGTCTTGGGGCAACTAAAAGGGTACTTGGTTGACATTTTCTTGGGGCAATAATGATCTTTCAGAATCAGTGAGATTTGTGCTCCTGCAGGTCTTATCATAACCATCAGACCGTAAGAACTAGGAACAGGAATAGGCCATTCAGCCTCTCGAGCCTGCTCCACCATTCAATAGGATCATGGCAGATCCAAAATTCCTCAGGTCCACTTTCCTGCCCTTTCCCCATAACTCTTGATTTCCTTACTGATCAAAAATCTATCTCATAATAAAAATAAATTACTGCAGATGCTGGAATCTGAAACAAAAAGAGAAAACGCTGGAAAATCTCAGCGGGTCTGGCAGCATCTGTAAGGAGAGAAAAGAGCTGACGTTTCGAGTCCAGATGACCCTTTGTTAAAGCTTTGACAAAGGGTCATCTGGACTCGAAACGTCAAAAATCTATCTCAGTGTTAAATATACACAAGGACTCTGCTCCCACAGCTCTCTGGGTCAAGGAGTTCCAAAGACTCACAACCCTCTGAGAGAAGAAATTCCTCCTCATCTCAGTCTTAAATTGGTGCCCCTTTATTCTGAGACTCTGCCCTCTGGTCCGAGACTCTCCCATGAGGGAAACATCCTCTCAGCATTGACTCTGTCGAGCCCCTTAAAAATCCTCTAGGTTTCAATGAGATCACGTCTCATTCTCCTAAATTCCAGTGACCTGGGGGCTCTGAGAAAAGAGTCACCTTCATCCTCAAGGACTCAAAATGTTTCATAGCATCGTCAACATCTCAGATCCTGTGCCATCATGTTAAAATTGGACAGAAAGAAGCTTGTGTAACGTGCATGGTGACGGAAGCAAATGGTGCTGTTGTATTAAATTACTGGGACATTTAATGTAGGGACAGTTTGGTGGGTTTTGTATTTGCTATGGCAGTGAGGATCAGAATAATGCATTGATATCGAGGTCCAGGTTTAGGAGCAAGGTTCTTATGTAGAACTAGAGATTTTGAGGAGACAAAATGAAGATTTGATGAATTGAAACATCCAGATAGTGAAAGTGTTGCCTCTAGCTGTTGTTGCTACACCTGCTTTCTGTTCTTTTTGATTTGATTTGATTTGATTTATTATTGTCACATATATTAGTATACAGTGAAAAGCATTGTTTCGTGCGCGCTATACAGACAAAGCACACCATTCCTGGAGAAGGAAAGGAGAGAGTGCAGAATGTAGTGTTACAGTCATAGCTAGGGTGCAGAGAAAGATCAACTTAATGCAAGGTAAGTCCATTCAAAAGTCTGACAGCAGCAGCGAAGAAGCTGTTCTTGAGTCGGTTGGTACGTGACCTCAGACTTTTGTATCTTTTTCCTGACGGAAGAAGGTGGAAGAGAGAATGTCCGGGGTGCGTGGGGTCCTTAATTATGCTGGCTGCTTTGCCGAGGCAGCGGGAAGTGTAGACAGAGTCAATGGATGGGAGGCTGGTTTGTGTGATGGATTGGGCCACATTCATGACCTTTTGTAGATTCTTGTGGTCTTGGGCAGAGCAGGAGCCATCCCAGCTGTGATACAACCAGAAAGAATGCTTTCTATGGTGCATCTGTAAAAGTTGGTGAGAACAAAGAACAAAGAACAGCACAGCACAGGAAACAGGCCCTTCGGCCCTCCAAGCCTGTGTCGCTCCTTGGTCCAACTAGACCAATCGTTTGTATCCCTCCATTCCCAGGCTGCTCATGTGACTATCCAGGTAAGTCTTAAACGATGCCAGCGTGCCTGCCTCCACCACCCTACTTGGCAGCGCATTCCAGGCCCCCACCACCCTCTGTGTAAAAAACGTCCCTCTGATATCTGAGTTATACTTCGCCCCTCTCACCTTCAGCCCGTGCCCCCTCGTGATCGTCACCTCCGACCTGGGAAAAAGCTTCCCACTGTTCACCCTATCTATACCCTTCATAATCTTGTACACCCCTATTAGATCTCCCCTCATTCTCCGTCTTTCCAAGGAGAACAACCCCAGTCTACCCAATCTCTCCTCATAGCTAAGACCCTCCATACCAGGCAACATCCTGGTAAACCTTCTCTGCACTCTCCCTAACACCTCCACGTCCTTCTGGTAGTGCGGCGACCAGAACTGGACGCAGTACTCCAAATGTGGCCTAACCAGCGTTCTATACAGCTGCATCATCAGACTCCAGCTTTTATACTCTATACCCCGTCCTATAAAGGCAAGCATACCATATGCCTTCTTCGCCACCTTCTCCACCTGTGTTGCCACGTTCAAGGATTTGTGGACTTGCACACCTAGGTCCCTCTGTGTTTCTATACTCCTGATGACTCTGCCATTTATTGTATAACTCCTCCCTACATTATTTCTTCCAAAATGCATCACTTCGCATTTATCCGGATTAAACTCCATCTGCCACCTCTCCGCCCAATTTTCCAGCCTATCTATATCCTGCTGTATTGCCCGACAATGCTCTTCGCTATCCGCAAGTCCAGCCATCTTCGTGTCATCCGCAAACTTGCTGATTACACCAGCTACACCTTCTTCCAAATCATTTATATATATCACAAATAGCAGAGGTCCCAGTACAGAGCCCTGCGGAACACCACTGGTCGCAGACCTCCAGCCGGAAAAAGACCCTTCGACCACTACCCTCTGTCTCCTATGGCCAAGCCAGTTCTCCACCCATCTAGCCACTTCTCCTTGTATCCCATGAGCCTTAACCTTCTTAACCAACCTGCCATGTGGGACTTTGCCAAATGCCTTACTGAAATCCATATAGACGACATCCACGGCCCTTCCTTCATCAACCGTTTTTGTCACTTCCTCAAAAAACTCCACCAAATTTGTAAGGCACGACCTCTCTCTTACAAAACCATGCTGTCTGTCACTAATGAGATTGTTCTGTTCTAAATGCACATACATCCTGTCTCTAAGAATCCTCTCCAACAACTTCCCTACCACTGACGTCAAGCTCACCGGCCTATAATTTCCTGGGTTATCCCTGCTACCCTTCTTAAACAACGGGACCACATTCGCTATCCTCCAATCCTCAGGGACCTCACCCGTGTCCAAAGAAGCGACAAAGATTTCCGTCAGAGGCCCAGCAATTTCATCTCTCGTCTCCCTGAGCAGTCGAGGATAGATGCCATCAGGCCCTGGGGCTTTGTCAGTTTTAATGTTCCCTAAAAAACCTAACACTTCCTCTCTTGTAATGGAGATTTTCTCTAACGGGTCAACACCTCCCTCCGAGAGTCGTAGCTGACATGCCAAATTTCCTTAGTCTTCTGAGAAAGTTCTTCATGGGTCATTTCCAATAGCGACACTAACAGCAGGCTTTCCGGAGAACTCTGGCAAAACTCCCATCACTCCTTTCCTGATTTGGAACACACAATATGATCACGCAAGAATAACAAGCTGCACAGATATAAGTGCATTGGCCATACTAAATTCCCCCTCAGTGTACCTAAACAGGCGCCAGAGTGTGGCAACTAGGGGATTTTCACAGTAACTTCATTGCAGTGTTAATATAAGCCTACTTGTGACTAATAAATAAACTTTTTAATGTGTTTTTAACATAACATCTTCCATGGCATTTCACAGCAGCAAAGTCAAACTAAAATTGAGAAAGGGACAGGTGACCAAAGTCTTTTCCAAGAGTTAGAATTTACGGAGCATCTTAAAGAAGGAATGAGAGGTTGAGAGGGTTTGGGAGGGAGTTCTAGAGTCTAAGGTCTATACGGCTGAATGCAAGGGCTCCAGTTCGTGGTGAAGCAGTGTGAACTGGGATGTACAGCTTTGCAGAATTGGAGAAATGCCGAGTTCCCAAAGAGCTGTAGAGCTGGAGGAGGTTACAGAGATAGAGAGGGTTGTGGGGCTGGAGGAGGTTACAGAGATAGGGAGGATTGTGGGGCTGGAGGAGGTTACAGAGACAGGGAGGAACAAGTACACGGAAATGTTTGAATACAAGGATGAGAATTTTAAAATGGAGGCATTGTTAGATGGGAACCAGTGTAGGCCAGTGTTGTGTGAATGGGACTGGCTGCGATTTCAGATACTTTTGTTGAACTTGGATTTATGGAAGTTTGCAGATGGAGAGATTTATCCAGAATTTATCCAGAAACGGCATAACATCAGAGCAAGAGACCTATTTTCTGGTAGATCCCAGTCTCCAATCTCCAGAGAGACAGAGAGCTACTTCTCTCTCGGGCTTCCATGCAGCAACTGAGCTTGTTTTCCCACTGTGAGCCTAGCTCCACCCAGTCACATGACTTTTCCTGTCAATCAACCCAATCAAGCTCAACTCTGAAAAAACCCAAGGGGAAAACAGTAAAGTAACCAAACTGCGTTAACCCAAATTAAAACAAACATTCTAGCAATTAAGATCAAGACTTGGACACTGCTGGAGGCCACGCTCACACAGCTGTTGGAGCTGCAGAAACAGGCACAGGAACATCAGGCAGGGTTTTCAGATGCAGTCACCAGATTGCAGTGGATAATAGAGTCACAGAGGTTTACAGCATGGAAACAGGCCCTTCGGCCCAACTTGTCCATGCCACCCAGTTTTTCCCATTAAGCTAATCGCAATTGCCCGTGTTTGGCCCATATCCCTCTATATCCATCTTACCCATGTAACTGTCTAAATGCTTTTTAAAAGACAGAATTGTACCCGCCTCTACTACTACCTCTGGCAGCTTGTTCCAGACACTCACCACCCTCTGTGTGAAAAAATTGCCCCTTTTGTATCTCTCCCCTCTCACCTTAAACCTATGCCCTCTAGTTTTAGACTCCCCTACCTTTGGGAAAAGATGTTGACTATCTACCTTATCTATGCCCCTCAATATTTCATAGACCTCTATAAGATCACCTCTTAGCCTTGCTACCTCCAGAGAAAAAGTCCCAGTCTATCCAGCCTCTCCTTATCACTCAATCCATCAAGTCCCGGTAGCATCCTAGTAAATTTTTTCTGTACTCTTTCTAGTTTAATAATATCCTTTCTATAATAGGGCGACCAGAACTGTACACAGTATTCCAAGTGTGGCCTTACCAATGTCTTGTACAACTTCAACAAGACGTCCCAACTCCTGTATTCAATGTTCTGACCAATGAAGCAAGCATGCTGAATGCCTTCTTCACCACTCTGTCCACCTGTGACTCCACTTTCAATGAGCTGTGAACCTGTACCCCTAGATCTCTTTGCTCTGTAACTCTCCCCAATGCCCTACCATTAACTGAGTAAGTCCTACCCTGGTTCGATCGACCAAAATGCATCACCTTGCATTTATCTAAATTAAACTCCATCTGCCATTCATCAGTCCACTGACCCAATTGATCAAGATCCCATTGCAATCCGAGATAACCTTCTTCACTGTCCACTATGCCACCAATCTTGGTGTCATCTGCAAACCTACTAACCATGCCCCCTATATTCTCATCCAAATCATTAACATGATGGAGGAGTCAATTTGCATTCAGTCTGATGCCAGTGTGTGTTCAGTCTGATGCCAGTGTGTGTTCAGTCTGATGCCAGTGTGTGTTCAGTCTGATGCCAGTGTGTGTTCAGTCTGATGCCAGTGCACTGAGGTCAGCATCGTTAGGATGGTGACCATCAGCTGGTCAACCCTGGTCCATCCATCCAGACGACTCCAGCCAGTCCCAATCCTCTCTGCCAGTGGCCCCATCACCTCCAGCTGGACAGGCTGAGGAGGGTGCACCAACCCCACAGCAGGGCACCCAGAGCAGATTGGGCACCCCCACGACTTGGCCCTCCAGAGGATACCCACCAAGGTCAGGACAGACAACAGGGTGTAGCAGTCAGCAGGCTGCCTCCACCTGCACTGTGGGTGTTGGGGATGCACCAAGACAGTGTTGGATATGTAAAATTAAGAAATACTAAGAGCACAAAGGTAGCCCCGGGTGTCCACAATGTGTATCGAAATTGCACAATGTAAATACATTTTGACTCTTTTCCCTTCTCATGTTGTGTGTGCCTCTTCTATCTGATTATTCACTCCATGGTCCCTAAAGTGTCACAGATACCCCAGTCCTGCCAAACGGCCCATCGCCTGCCTCTGCTGTGTGGTGTCTAGAAGCATCTCCTCACAGTTCCAGACTGTCCCTGTGCACTATCGAAATGACTGAAGCGTCTGCCTCTAAGAAGGTTGTGGTTGGCCAAGACATATTTGAGACCTGATTCAACGATTCATATGCCTGAACCTGGAGGCTGCTTTACTCCCCGATACTTCTGCAGTGCAGAGCAATCAATGTGGATCTTCCAGCGAACGCACAGAGTCAGTTCATCTTTCATTGGCCTTCATCTACCTTCCATAAGCCTTGAGTGAGTTTCACACATGGACTCAACCATTGGAGCTCTTATACCCTCCTGCCTGCTGCATTATCTCGTTCACACCTGAACATCACCCCAACATTAGTGCCACCTTCCTTCCCAGCTCTATTACATCGAGCCAGGAGCCTCGCTGGCAGATGTTGAGCCTTGCGATTCCCAATGGATGGTTGAAACTCTGAGAGGCAGAGTTGTGCGCAGAGACCCAGCTGCCTGAATTGGGAGGATGCAGTGCTGGGCCAAAATGTTTGGCTAATCACTTGTCACATTCGCCAGATCTGAGACAGTCAATCGAGGGCCGAAGGGCCTGTACTGTGCTGTATTGTTCTATATTCTATGTTCTATGACACGGCTTCCGTGTTCATATGTTAGAATGTTGGAGTGGAAATGTGGAGGTCTCAAATGAGAGTGCGTGAGTCTCCAGATATCTGATGTGTGTTCTTTATCACCAATGATTGGGGTCCTAAAGGCCCCGATGGAGTGTCTTCTTTTTATTTTCAAACTACAAATGGGACATTAGGAAACTCCAGACGGGGTCATGAGCAGTTGACAGATATCAGACGATGCTGCATCTGAAGGTTTGATGGTTGACAGAAAGATGAGCTGAAGTGCAGCCTCACATCCAATACTGAGGTGGAGATGCTGGCGTTGGACTGGGGTAAGCACAGTAAGAAGTCTCACAACACCAGGTTAGAGTCCAACAAGTTTATTTGGTAGCGCCTTCATCAGGTGAGACACTCAGCTGATGAAGGGGCAGCACTCTGAAAGCTTGTGATTCCAAATAAACCTGTTGGAATTTTAACCTGGTATTGAGAGACTTCTTACTGATCCAACACTGAAAGTTACAGATGACTGCATCCTGAAGAATTTTATAACACTGGGGGCTGATTCTGAAGATCAGGCCTGAACACGTGTCTGTGTGAACGATTGTCTGGATGAACAAACTGCAGCACGGATTCAGAATCACTCTCACTCACAAAGGTGAGAATCACTTAGTGAGGATTGTCCTCCTTGAGGTACCTTGCCAGATGGCATGCATACTGTCCGAGAGCACTGAGCATCGAAGGCTTGTATCCATTAGAGATTAGAAGAGTGAGAGGCGACTTCACAGAACCACAGAATCCTACAGTGCAGAAGAGGCCCTTCAGCCCATCGAGTCTGCACCAATGTATGAAATGCCCTGACCTGCCCACCTAATCCCACCTGCCAGCACCTGGTTCAAAGCCTTGAATGTTATTTTTAAAAGTTTAAAAATGAAGTTTTAAGTTTATTTATTAGTCACAAGGTTTACATTAACACTGCAATGAAGTTACTGTGAAAATCCCCTAGTCGCCACACCCGGCGCCTGTCCGGGTACAGAATTTGAGAATTATCTCAAAATAATTGGTATTCAGCATTTAAAATCCATAACTTATCAACCAATGGATTGGCTGAAAGATCCGTACAATCCTTGAAACTATCTTTAAAAGCTTCAAAAGAGCAAGGTTCATTATTATTCAGATTCCAGCATCCGTAATAATTTGCTTTTATCCAAAGTTCATTATCATGTTGTGTGAATAGCTTTTTGGCAGCTTATTGGAACACGACCCATGCGACTACGCAGAGTTCAGCTACTCTTAAGGAGAAAGTTGAGAATCAAGCTTGATTTGTTATTACCTCCAGAAACTTCAGAGATAGTAAAGAGTCAACAACAATCTCAAGTTGGTAGATGAGAAGTCAGAGCAAAACTAAGCTCAATTCAACAAGGAGATTGAGTGTTAGTGTGTGATTCTACCACGAGTGAGAAATGGGAACCAGCCATAGTTTCAGCAAAAACCAGTTCAATTTCTTAGGCAATGAAAAGGAAATGAATGTATCTGAAATGTGTCTGTTACTGTGAGGGAGATTTCCCTTTTCTGTTATGTTCGCATACTATTCCGAGAACCATTTCTTTCTGCTGTGCAACAGTTGGTAAGAGTTTGCACTGTTGAAGAATGCTGCATAAATTCAAGCAACAAGGGATTGGGATTTCTCTG
This sequence comes from Mustelus asterias, assembly GCF_964213995.1. Taxonomy (NCBI): domain Eukaryota; kingdom Metazoa; phylum Chordata; class Chondrichthyes; order Carcharhiniformes; family Triakidae; genus Mustelus; species Mustelus asterias. Next base: position 72,313,106 of record NC_135823.1, read on the forward strand.
GAACACAAGGCTCTGTTCCAAACAGTTGGATTTTTTTTTGGATTGCTGTTTCTAAGAGCAGTGTAGTGTGTTGGCCAAATGGAAGAGGCCCCAGAATCAGCTACAGCGAATATTTTATTCTGCCTTTGCTGTCTAACAAAAAGCAAATTACCAAAACCCTTTCAATTTTGTTTGGAAATGTTTTTCCACAATTTTAATAAATAATGCTAACCTTTCAAAATAATTGGTGTGTTTTGTGAAGATCCTCTTTTTCCACACAGTAAAATTATTAAATGAATAGAGCAGACTGATAAAAATATCTCACTGAGAGCTACCTTTATCGGTGATTTGATGTTTTAAATGGTCAGTAATTTATGCAGTGAAATGAAACATGTAATGGATCAAATTTACAGTTTTCCATTTGGGTAAAACTCCCAATGATTAAATGGCCTATTTTTCTATTGGACACTATCAAGTGTGATGATACTGCGCTATTGATACATGTTTACCAAAGAAAATGACCCTTGGGGTGATTTCTTGATTAAAGTAATGGAAAAGTGAGTTAGGTGTACAGGGTCATATTAGTCATGTGATCTCTCCCTCTCTGGAAGCTCCAGAACTGTTAACAAAGGTTAAAGCAATGTTGCCGGATTTGCTAACTATTTTTAAAGAGGGTTTAAGTCTATAAGAAAAGTATTGCTTAATTGGAACTGAATAGTAATAAGTTAAAAGTTAAGAGATGTTTATTTGCCCATCCCTAGTTGCCCCTTGAGAAGGTGGTGGTGAGCTGCCTTCTTGAATCGCTGCAGTCCATGTTCTGTGGGTTGACCCACAATGCCGTTAGGGAGGGAATTCCACGGTTTTGACCCAGCGACTGTGAAGGAACGGCGATATATTTCTAAGTCAGGATGGTGAGTGACTTGGAGGGGAACTTGCAGGAAGTGGTGTTCCCATGTCTCTGCTGCCCTTGTCCTTCTGGATGGAAGTGGTTGTCGGTTTGGAAGGTGCTGTCTAAGGATCTGTGGTGAATTGCTGCAGTGCATCTTGTAGATAGTACACACTGCTGCTACTGAGCGTCAGTGGTGGAGGGAGTGGATGTTTGTAGATGTGGTGCCAATCAAGCAGGATGCTTTGTCCTGGATGGTGTTGATCTTCTTGAGTGTTGTTGGAGCTGCACCCATCCAGGCAAGTGGAGAGTATTCCATCACACTCCTGACTTGTGCCTTGTAGATGGTGGACAGGCTTTGGGGAGTCAGGAGGTGAGTTACTCGCCGCAGTATTCCTGCCTCTGATCTGCTCTTGTAGCCACTGTGTTTATATGGTGAGTCCAGTTGAGTTTCTGGTCAATGGGAACCCCAAGGATGTTGACAGTGGGGGGGTCAGTTCAATGATTAAGAGTTAAACTGTTTCATCTTGTTAGAGTTATACTTAAACTGTGTTATGAATAAGGCTTGTTTTGTTAAAAAGATCCCTAATTTGTCAGTGGAATTACTCCTGGAATGAAACATCCTTTCCTCACATTTATGCCAAAATAGAAACTGTTGGGGGTCTAGTTTGGCTTCATAATATACCTTGGGGTTTCTGACCTGGTTTCCAAATACAGATTTAAAACAACAAAGTATACAATATAAAGATGGTTCAGAAAGCTTCAAGGAATGTTAAGTACCCATATGGCAAACTATTGGCATTCATAGACAATCCTAATCTTTACAAATATATTTATTGGTGACCTTACTATTGTTTACTCTTTATAGTTACTTGTCAAATATTGGAAACAAATATTCCACAAAGAAATTTCCTCTTGAATGATGTCACTAAATAACTCCTCAATGATTTCATGAACGGGGGTGAACATTTCCATTCAGAATACTTTTCCATTTCTATACATCATGAGAAGGGTACAGAATGCTATTAGTTGGTGTTGGAAACAAGTCAGATGAGAGCAGTGTTTGGGAATGATATGAATGATGAGCTTGTCATTGCCCTCAGTCACACTATCAATAGCTTCATATTTAATGATATTTAACTAAACCTTTTGGTATTTGGTTTTGTTTTGGGGGGCGCTATATTGGTTGTAAGATTTGACACTTTGTTTATCGCTAATTTTAATGAGAATGCAAAGGTTACACCCATATGGCGCCCTTTCCATCAAATAGCTTCAGTCCCTATATAAGATTGACAGACAAGTAAAATAGTCCACACTTTTGCATCTGAACTACTCATTTTTAAACTTTACTAGCACATCTGAAGGAACGTACAGATGACATGACACAGTAACATCTGGGGTATTGCAGCCTTTGACGTAGCTCTGTGATCTCACAATACAGGTTTCTGAATTGGCATCAAGATCAGAACAACAAAAACATCTTAAATATGGTAAAATGACCCAAGGTTCTTCAGAAGAGCTTTACCCAACACAATCCAGCACTGAGCCACATCAAGGTATATTGGGGCAGTTGAGGTAGATTTTAAGCAGCATCCTAAGGGACTGTTGATGAGAAATAGGAGAGCCAAGGATAAATCCTTGGGGGAGGCCAGAGGCAGTGACGTGGGAGCAGGAAGAGAAACTATTGCAGGTGATGATTTAGCTAGGACTGGTTAGATAACAGTAGAACCGGTGATAGCTGTCCCAGCCAGCTGGAGAAGGATGGTGTTGTCAAACCATGTCAAAAGCTGCAGACAGGTGGAGATGGACAAGGAAGGGTCATTTCTCTTTGGCACAGTCACACAGAATGTCATGTGTGCCAATGATTAAAGCTGGTTTATTAGTGCGACTGGGGTAGAAACCTGACTGGAGATATTCAAACACAGAGTAGCTAGAAAGATGGCTGCAGGTCTTGAGGCAACAACAACACATTCAGGGACCTTGGAGAGGAAAGGGAGGTTAGAGTTGGTGCGGAGGTTTGTGGAAGTTTGCTCAGATAGCTATTGAGGAAAAGGGACTGTACCTGAGGAGAGAGAATCATTGATAATCACATTAACATGGGAGACAGGAAGGGAAGTAGCCAGCGGTTCAGTGGGAATAGCGGACAGGACGTGGATCCCATGGACAAGCTGAGCTCGGAGACGGGGTGAGGGGAATAGGAGAGAAACGTGGGGAAATCTGAGAGTTCTGGTCTAGGGCAGTGTGCAGCATTAGAATCAGTGAGCTCGTGGGAAAGTGGGAACTGGTCATAAGATTGAAATTCCAATTATATTGCAATCTGAAATAAAGTCAATGTTCCAATAATTTGCTAAATGTAATTCGCAATGTGAAATTAAACACTTGTACTTCTGAACTCTTAGTAAATTTTAACAAATTCATTTTTTGGCAGCTTTGTGAATAATTGAGCTTACATGAGACAAAAATAGATGAGAAACCTCTAACTAATACATTCTTGGAAACCGGGTTTGACCTAGCAATCACAAATCAGGATCATATTTGGACGGACAGTCCATCAGAGAATATTAATGTTTGCTGTTATACTGTACGCAATGCAATCACACAACGTATCAACAGGTCTATGAGTAATTGGAAGTAAAAAGGCCAGAACATAAACTAAGCTCTGTTATCTAACTCTGAGGAGTCAATATTGACATTCGTGGCACTTTATCGGAATCTCGGAACGAGGTTTTCCCAGTCGACGAGAATGTCTTAGTGTCTGTGCTGGATCCACAGAATATCCTTCAGAAATCAATTCCAAACAGCCTCAGGTGCTTCTGGTGGTTAATTGTTCTCCAGGGAAGGAATTTTACAGACAAATGGAAACTCACGGCTGCACCGATTGTCATTCCAGGATCGGAGAGCTGCGAATAAAAACGGAGAAATTAAAGTTAAGATTCTGATCTGAAATATGTCAATTTGAAACCACAATGGGATTTGACCTTTTGGACGAGATCGGCTGGTCTCCCCTCAGCGTGTTTCTCCGTGGCGGGAGGCAGCGCGCTGTTTGCGGGCGGCAGGATTCACTGGACCCGCTGCTGTCCATGGAAATTCCCACTGAAGCCACCTCACGTTGCCGGGAAACCTGCGACACGGGGGTGTACTGCCGGCAGGACCGGAGAATCCACTGGTGTGGCGGCCAGAGGATTCCGGCCTTAAATTCAAGAAAAGAGGAGTTTTTAAAAATTCTGTCAGCATTTGTTGCCCATCCCTAATTGCCCTCAAGACGGAGGTCCTTTTACAGACCCCAGGAGAACCCAACTAGAGCCCTTTCTCCAGACTTTTCTTTTTTCAGATGTTATTCTAAGTAAATGAACACACGGGGAAAGAAATTCAGCCGGACTGATCTTTGACGTTGCTCCCCCGCCCCCATCGCCCACTGACCCCCCCCCGACCTCCGATATCTCTGGCCTCCCCCACCGGGATCTCTGATCCAGGCCCCCGCGGCTCCCCCCGCCATCGATGCCCCCCTGAGTCACGGCACTTTCCCTCCCTCCTGTCGTGCTGCTAAAGGCTGATCCATCTCTCCGGCAACCAGAGTCTGCACCTAGCCAAGTGCAGCTGCAAAGTGAACACCTATCCTTCACCCTCTCTCCCTGTCCTCCCCTATATACCGGGACACATTTTTCAATGAGAATCCCATCGGAATTCTGGAAGCTTCCGCAGATATTTGATTAGCTTGGTGAACAGTGTTGCAGTTTTTCTCATTCTTTCTCCAGACTGAGACCCTTCCCTGGCATCATCTTAGTGAATCTCCTTTCTGGCACCTTCCCATCTTCCCCAAAGGATGGCACCCAAATGGGGGCAGCCTGTCGACCGGTTAAAGTTGGATCGGGCATCTAGTTGGTTTATATCTTTTTTTGAATATAGGGTGGCACGGTGGCACAGTGGTTAGCACTGCTGCCTCACAGTGCCAGGGACTCAGGTTCAATTGCGACCTTGGGTCATTGCCTGTGTGGAGTCTGCACTTTCTCCCCGTGTCTGTGTGGGTTTCCTCAGGGTGCTCCGGTTTCCTCCCACAGTCCGAAAGACGTACTGATTACGTGGATTGGCCATGCTAAATTGCCCCTTACTGTCAGGGGGACTAGCTAGGATAAATGCATGGGGATAGGGCCTGGGTGGGATTGTGGTCGGTTCCTCAATGGGCCAAATGGCCTCCTTCTGCATTGTATGATTCTATTTCCCAATATGGATTGGGGTCCAAAGCCAGTGTTCCACCCAATCCCCCATGTTTGCCACTCAGTGACCAAGATTCGAATTGCCCATACAAACTACAGCCTAAAGGAATAGTCCAGGGGAGCACCACCAACCCCTCAGCAAAGAGGGGGGCATCCTCCCTCTCATCTCTCAAATAACAGGTCATCCCCTCCCCACATCACACAGGAATGAGGGTGACCTGACCTGTCCCCTCACATCCCACAGCTCCCTCCCCCTCAGGCCCCCCCTTTCAGGCCACACACTTTGTCAGTGCCAATGGTGTTCTGTTGCCTGGCACCATGGCATTGACATCCTGGTTTGGCACCTTGGACCATGATGGGGGGGGTCAAGGAGGTAGGTCCAGTGGCCATTTGCCCCTTTGCCGCTGCCAGGTTGCAGAGGAAGGGTCCTTCAAGGTTCCTGGGGATTGGTTGTGCTCGGGCTGGGTACAAGGGATTGACCTCATCACTGTGACCTGGGGGCCTCGTGGCTAGACTGTCCCTTCTAGCCCTGGCAGATCTGAAGTTTACCCTTGACACGGTGATTCCAGGCAGCCCTGTGATTAGTAGCTTTATTCCTGCCTGTCAGCTGTGAAATTTTGAAGTGGCCAGGTTACTCCATGCCCCCCGGTTACCTAGCAGGATTTTAAATCACTGCAGCACTCCAATCTACAGCAGAGATTTCCCTTTCACTCTGTCAGAAGCTGCAGGTGTGAGCAGACCCATTGGAAGTCCTCTGACAGAGAGGAGATGCCAATTTCACTGGGACGGGTTCCCCGTTCCACAGCTGTTCACTCTGCCCCAATATATTCAGTAAGAAGTTTAACAACACCAGGTTAAAGTCCAACAGGTTTATTTATAATAAACCTGGTGTTGTTAAACTTCTTACTGTGTTTACCCCAGTCCAATGCCAGCATCGCCACATCATGACTACCAATATATTCACACAGCTTTCATTTGAAATCTCTGGGCCTTCTCGAAAGCTGCAACCTTTGAAACCCTTTTATCGCCTTCAATTTCATAGCCAAGTGTTTTGAAAGAGGTTTTCATTCACAGCTTGATAGATTTCTACTCAGGCTCCAGTCAGCTGTGTTTATTTACCTTTCCTTTCATGCTTGGATGCATCTCAAGTACCTCCATTGTTCCTAACCGCAATGTTTACTAAGTCTCTAAGCCTGATTGGCAACTGTGGTTTCTTCAAAGGGAATAAATGGTTTAATTTCCTTTTAGTCTGGAGAGAAAATTTACCTGTTTCCCTGGGAGAAACATTCCAGTTTTCAGTCAGAACCTTTGGAAAATTCCACTCATGGAGTCTTCAGGTGGAAGGAATCTGTGTGAGAGCCTAATTCAATATTCGGCAATCTCACTTCCACGAGTGTTATATCTGCATGATATAAGATTGGCCCTCTATTTATAACCCCGGGCAGAATTCTCCGGCTGCGCTGGTCTAAAACCCGGAAATTCCCACCTGACCGTCAATGGTGTTTCACATTCTCCGCGACTCACCCGCTAAAATTCCAGTGATGGGTGGGATGGGAGAATTCCGGCCCCCATATTTCCCGGCACTGTGGCTGCGTCCTCAGTGCTGTAGTGGCAGGACAAGGTGGTGAAGCACTCAAAGGTGCGTTGACTTTGTGGAACTTGAAGATCCTGCTAGCAAATACCACTCCTGATATTCACATTGCTTAATACCCAGTTTTCATTATTGGGATTGCTGGATTGTAGACAGTACTTTGTTTTAATGTACAGGTTATGATTAACAACATGTTTTGCTAAAAGATCACACGGGTGATATGAACCGCCTCTGCCTTGAGTCACTCCAGCTCAGAGTCATTGCAATATTTACAACTATCTTTATTGTTATTGGTATGGTGTCTCCCCCCCGCCTCCCCCGCCCCACCCTCCCCCCCCCCCCGCCCCGGCGCCCCCCTCCCCCCCCGCCCTGCCCCGCCCCGCCCCGCCCACCCCCCATGTGTAAAACGCTGAGAGCAAATCAAAGACTTGTTGACAACGTGTGTGAAATGTTGACACCTGTTGAAGAGAAACGGTTGGAGATTTCCCATTGGACGGATTAATTTGAAATGGGAGGCAATGGGAGTAACTTTGACTTTTGGTGATTGTAAACTCGAGGAACCGGTTGGCTCTAAAACTTCTTTAATTTCCCAAAGATGTTACTGGGAGGATGGGTCGTTGATCAGATATCATCAGTTTTACCTTAACACCAACAGTCAGAACTAACTACCTGCAAGCACATTTATTCAAGACTACTCAAACAGATCAAACTGCCCAAGTCTCAGCCACTCCCAGTTCTTTTTGCTAAGATCCCGTCGATGATCTCACTGCCATTACTGACTTGCTCTCTACTCCCCTACGTGGTTACTTTGACATCATTATCCCTGAGACTAAACCTGACCCGTGCTGTCAGATCCAACCAGGTACAAATGAGCTACAGCTGCACATCAAATCCAACATATCTATATCCCCTCTCTGTGCTGCTGGATAAATTACACTATTTTATGAAATCCCTCTGTCTGTTCTTCTAATGAAAATAATTTTAATGGTTGTCTAAACATCTCTCTCATGCTTCGCATCAGGAACCATTTCTATAATGAGCTTCACCCTCTCCAAATCAAAATATAACCATTGCACCCATAAAGGGGTAAATAACTTTGCAACAATGTAAAATGGTCAAAGGAAATAAAAAGAGATGTGAGAAGGGGAAGGTATCAATCAATTCACAGCAGCACACGCAGTGAAGATCCACCGCACGGTATCTGCGATGTAACATCACACCAGCTTAAAGAGAAACGCTGCTTACTCTGCACTGTGGCTTGGGAATCACTGAAGTTTGAGGTGTTGCTTTACAATGGACATGTGTAAAAACAGCAGGAAAAGTGGAAGGGGCTGAAGAACATCAAGATCTGCAGGTTAAGGGGATGAATGTGCTTCTTTACAGGGAACCTGCATGTGACAGAAGCAACTGAAAAAGTCGTGAATGTAGCCCAATCCATCACGCAAACCAGCTTTCCATCCATCGACTCTGTCTACACTTCCCGCTGCCTTGGGAAAAGCAGCCAGCGTAATTAAGGACCCCACGCACCCCGGACATTCTCTCTTTCACCTTCTTCCGTCGGGAAAAAGATACAAAAGTCTGAGGTCACGTACCAACCAACTCAAGAACAGCTTCTTCCCTGTTGCTGTCAGACTTTTGAATGGACTTACCTTGCATTAAGTTGATCTTTCTCTACACCCTAGCTATGACTGTAACACTACATTCTGCACTCTCTCCTTTCCTTCTCTATGAACGGTATGCTTTGTGCGTATAGCGCGCAAGAAACAATACTTTTCACTGTATACTAATACATGTGACAATAATAAATCAAATCAAATCAAAAATTAGATTGGAAAAAAGTTTTTTTTGGTTCTTTGTCCTATGAGCTATATATATTCTCCTTTATACATCGGGAGGAGTTCAATTCAATTCTCTATTCAGTGAAGTGATTGAAAACACTTCATAGCGAGAGTGATGGCATTGCCCTTTAGTCTTCAGGATAATGTTTCCATGCACTTTCAGCTTATGTCGAGTCTGAGTGCTTCTGATCTTTAACTTCACTAAACCTCCATTCAAAGAGTTTTCCTTGTCTGTTTGCCAGTACCTGTGACTCATGCTCTAATACAGAGATATATATCCCATCACTGTAATCCCATATATCACAGAATCTGCTCTGGAGCTCAGTGCATCTGATACCTCAGGCTCCCAATTTATAGCCATTGATTTGGACATTTAGCTGTGTTACAAATCAAACCCATTGACCTTCACACCAGATAGAATCAGAATGTCTTCAGCTGCCATCCTGTCTGTACCAGTTCTCAGCGAGTGCCACCTCCCTGCCAGTACTTAATAGCCCTGTACATCCTTTCAATTCAAATAATTATCCAATTCCCTGTTAAAAGCCAGCATTAAATCCTGCTCCAGCACATTGTCAGACAGTGCATTCCAAATCCTAAACACCATAGACTCATAGAGTCATAGAGGTTTACAGCATGAAAACAGGCCCTTCGGCCCAACTTGTCCATGCCGCCCTTTTTTTAAAAACCCCTAAGCTAGTCCCAATTGCCCGCATTTGGCCCATATCCCTCTATACCCATCTTACCCATGTAACTGTCTAAACACTTTTTAAAAGACAAAATTGTACCCACCTCTACTACTACCTCTGGCAGCTTGTTCCAGACACTCACCACCCTCTGTGTGAAAAAATTGCCCTTCTGGACCCTTTTACACCTCTCCTCTCTCATCTTAAACCTGTGCCCTCTAGTTTTAGACTCTCCTATCTTTGGGAAAAGATATTGACTATCTAGCTGATCTATGCCCCTCATTATTTTACAGACCTCTATAAGATCACCCCTCAGCCTTCTACGCTCCAGAGAAAAAAGTCCCAGTCTATCCAACTTCTTCTTATAACTCAATCCATCAAGTCCCGGTAGCATCCTAGTAAATCTTTTCTGCACTCCTAGTTTAATAATATCCAGTGCACAAAGAAGATTTTTCACACATCACATCTGGTTCTTAAATCTGTGCCCACTCATTCTCCATCCTTCCACTAATGGGAACAGTTTCTCCTGATCTACTCTGTCCAGGAGCCTCAGGATTTTGAATCCTTCTGTCTCGATCCTCCACTCTGCATTCCCATTGAGAAGACTTCATTTGAGCAGCGCCAGCGCTCAATTTCATGACGATGAAGGACATGAGAAATTGGTATCCACTATTCTTCTTGTGGTTCAACATCACCTTGGCTGGAGGGTCATATTCCTATGGAGTTTCTCCAGGGGCAGGAATATCCAATGGTTTTACCCGCTGCAATGTCCCTGCTTCCAGAGTTGCCTCTAGAAAACATCCATACCAAACTTGGCACTGACATGGAACTGACACTAACATGTCTGATACTCAGGTGTTAATGAACACATGCCATTCATGGGGGGCATTTCCTCAGGGTGCCGTTTCCTCAGGGTACCCACTCATTGCTGGAGGCCAGAAGAAAATACTTTTAAAAGGTTCTAAGATCTTTCTGACGGACACTTGTCACCTTTCTTCAATCGACTTTTTGCTCCGAGCTATTCGACTGCCATGGCAACTGGTGCCAATCTCTTGTAGAGTAGAGAAGCATCCTTTCAGTGCAAAGAAATGGAGTCAAGAGATTTTGCGAAATGATTCACATGTCTGATAAGCTTTTTATGGAGTACAGAATGACTAAACCGAACTCTGGTCAGGATCAACCTGTGTGGAAGGCCTCTCCACTTTGCATTCTCTGCCTCACTCCAGGGCCTGTGTCTCTGACCTTCCTGGCCACATAGCGCCATACAACAGCCCAGCCCAAAGGAGGGAGGGTAACAATCACCCGTCACGGTTCGCTTCTGCCATTGTATTACGTTCTGGCACCTAATGGAACTGTGAGAGATAATGATGCCGCTCCAGTTCCTGCATGATTACCCCGGAAAAGGCAGAGAAACATTCTGAAGTACATAAAAGCATTTCTTCAATTTACTCAAGCCTTTGGAAGTAATTGTTGCGTTCAGTCTGATGGCAGACACTGCAGCTCAGGAATCAAAATTTAAATATACCAGCTGATCCGTGCTTTCCCCTTGGCACCGAGCAGCACTTTCCACCGTCTCCTTATTGATAAAATCTAACTCCCTTTATTCTAAAAGTCTTGGATGTATTGAAACCCCTTTATCCCAGTTGGAGCGACTACATTGAACATTATCTTTCACTGGAATGGTGATACAAGTTAACATTGTGTTTGTGCACAGATCTCGGAGAACAGAAGGGCATGTTAGTAGGGTGATGGAAAAGGCATATGGGACACTTGCCTTTATCAATCGAGGCATAGATTCCAAAAGCAGAGAGGTCATGTTGGAGTTGTATAGAACTTTGGTGAGGTCACAGCTAGAGCACTGTGTGCAGTTCTGGTCACCACATTATAGGAAGGATGTGATTGCACTGGAGGGGGTGCAGAGGAGATTCACCAGGATGCTGCCTGGGACGGAGCATTTCAGTTATGAAGAGAGGTTGGATAGGCTTGGGTTGTTTTCGTTGGAGCAGAGAAGTCTGAGGGGCGACCTGATCGAGGTGTACAAGATTATGAGAGACATGGGCAGAGTGGATAAGGAGCAGTTGTTCCCCTTAGTTGAAAGGTCAGTCACAAGGGGACATAGGTTCAAGGTGAGGGGCAGGCGGTTTAGGGGGGGGTGTGAGGAAAAGCTTTTTTACCCAGAGGGTGGTGAGGATCTGGAATGCGCTGCCTGGGAGGGTGGAGGAGGCGGGTTGCCTCACATCCTTTAAAACATATCTGGATGAGCACTTGGCACATCATAACATTCAGGGCTATGGGCCAAGTGCTGGCAGATGGGATTAGGTGGAAGTTCAGGTGTTTCTAATGTGTCGGTGTGGACTTCATGGGCCGAAAGGCCTCTTCTGCACCATGTGATTCTATGATTCTCTGATTCTATGATTAGAGGAGGGTGAATTCAGCCAGACTCAGTGATTTCATATTCATTTTCATATTTGAGTTATAAGGAGAGGCTGGATAGACTGGGACTTCTTTCTCTGGAGCGTAGGAGACTGAGGGGTGATCTTATAGAGGTCTATAAAATAATGAGGGGCATAGATCAGCTAGATAGTCAATACTCTTTCCCTAAGGTAGGGGAGTCTAAAACTAGAGGGCATAGGTTTAAGGTGAGAGGGGAGAGATACAAAAGTGTCCAGAGAGGCACTTTTTTCACAGAGGGTGGTGAGTGTCTGGAACAAGCTGCCAGAGGCAGTAGTAGAGGTGGGTACAATTTTGTCTTTTAAAAAGCGTTTAGACAGTTACATGGGTAAGATGAGTATAGAGGGATATGGGCCAAATGCGGGCAATTGGGACTAGCTTAGTGGTTAAAAAAAAGGGGCGGCAGGGACAAGTTGGGCCGAAGGGCCTGTTTCCATGCTGTAATCCTCTCTGACTCTATATCCTGTCATTTTCGGTACTATAAAAATACGATGGGAGCCTTTTAGATAAATGTGAATTTTTTTGGGATATCTTTGCTCCGTTCCACAGGTGTGAGTACGTCACAACGCTTTTCAATGTATCACCCTCCATTGCCTTCAGCTATTGGCCAGGAATTCTCCATTCATTCATTTCCGTTAACGAATAGGAAGCTGCAGGGTGGAGGCTGAAGAAGCAGAAAGTTTCACAACTGCAATAACACCAAATTACAAAATAGTTCAAAACGCTAAAGGCCATGAACCCATTCGATATTAACTGCCCAATCTGTCAAATTTGATTCCAGCCTCCAGCCACCTTCTGAATTCAATGTAACCTCCTCGCTGCAACTACCAATCCCGGGGCAAATCACTGAGCAACTCAAAGAAATATCTAGGAAAATGTGTCACTCCTCACAATCTTAAAAATATAGGTACAGGAAGAGGCCATTCAACACCTTAAGCCAATCCCACCGTCCAGATACATCAGAACTGATCTGTAATGTTAACTCCATCCACCTGCCTTGGTTCCACAATTTGGATGACCCTGGGACATCTTGTTTGGGTTCCCCCACCCCCCACCCTGGTGTATCTGAAAGTATTATTTGGTTTTAGCTCCTGCAGCCCATTAGGATCTGTTCCCATCGCTACAAAGTCCTTTCGGAGATGTCTCTGAAGCTCCAATTCTACATTTCCACCTGTGAACACATTGCCCTCCTCTGAGATTTGGAGAGTGTCCTTACGTGATAGTGGCCAGAACCGTCAGTAAGATAGAGTCATAGAGGTTTACAGTATGGAAACAGGCCCTTCGGCCGAACTTGTCCATGCCACCCTTTTTTTTAAACCCCTAAGCTAATCCCAATTGCCTGCATTTGGCCCATATCCCTCTATACCCATCATACCCATGGAACTGTTTAAACGCTTTTTAAAAGACAAAATTGTACCCGCTGTACTACTACCTCTGGCAGCTTGTTCCAGACACCCACCACCCTCTGTGTGCAAACATTGCCCCTCTGGACTCTTTTGAATCTCTCCCCTCTCACCTTAAACCTATGCCCTCTAGTTTTAGACTCCCCTACCTTTGGGAAAAGATATTGACTATCTAGCTGATCTATGCCCCTCATTATTTTAAAGACCTCTATAAGATCACGCCTCAGCCTCCTACACTCCAGAGAAAAAAGTCCCAGTCTATCCAGCCTCTCCTTATAGCTCAGTTATATTCCTGGTGCGGCCTGAGCAGAGGATGTTAGTGGCACAGGCCGATTTCTGGAGATTGGAAATTAACTTATCCAAGCACGAAGCTGATTTGTTTGCTGGTTGAACATGAGCGATTGGTCAACGGCACTTGTGGCAAGTTCTATCCCACCAATCAGAACAGGCCTCATACATTTACCTTCAATATGTGGCAGCTTGTATTTCTCCAAATTAAACTGTATTAACCATTGATCACCCCAATGTAAAATCTCTGAATGATAGGTGCAGCCTCCAAATAAGTGAAATTTGATGGTCAGAATGAGGTAGGTTCTTTACGCAGAGAGTGGTTGGGGTGTGGAATGGACTGCCTGCAGTGATAGTGGAGTCAGACACTTTAGGAACTTTCAAGCGGTTATTGGATAGGCACATGGAGCACACCAGAATGATAGGGAGTGGGATAGCTTGATCTTGGTTTCGGAAAAGGTTTGGCACAACATCATGGGCCAAAGGGCCTGTACTGTGCTGTACTGTTCTATGTTCTATGTCTAAACGAGGAAATTACGGGTGGAATTTTCCAATACTTTATAGTGTCATTCCCGGTGAGAAAACTGGGGAAACTCCCCCCGGTGTCTTCAGCAGGAAAGGTCACGCTATATTCCACCTCTTTAACAAGGTCTTTTCTACTTGGTTGCGCCTCGCTGGTGGTGGCTTACTTCTGATTCACTCACTACAGGAAACTTACTCTCTGGGATCAGTGGCATAGCTCCATATAAACCCCTCCCCAGCACATGTCTGTCCAAGTCCAGTCGGGGGGCGGTGGGGGTGGGGGGGGGGGGTGGTTTCTGCCAGGAAGACAGCATCACATTTCACCGAGGGAGCCCTCACCAAACTCCTGGATGGTGTCGAGCCAAGGTGCGACATCCTCTGCCCGCAATTGGCCAGAGCTCCAGCAAGCAAGGTCACCCCCCACCCCTCCACCCCCCCCACCCCACCCCCCCCCCCAACCACACTGCCCCCCCCCCCCCCCCCCCCCCGCCACACTGCCTGGGAGGCTGTGACTGTGATAGTGAGTTCCAGCTCGCTCCGTACAGGGTTACAGTGCCGGAAGAAGAGCAATGACCTTCCGGCCAGGATAAGTCTGCCTCCTCATGTCTCCTGCTGCATACCTGCACACACCCACCACACCTCCAGGATGATCTCTCTCCCACCTACCTGACAGGGTCCTAACACTTGTCATGACACCTCCCTCCCCTCCCCCCACCCCCCTACCTACCACCCACCACATGCCAGACTTCACCACCATCTGACCCACAGCAGGATTCCCGCCAACGCTCCCCCCATCTGTCTCATTGCAACAAACTCGAGCACAGTCAGTGTGAGTGGGCACAGAATGCCGGAGTCATGCCCAAGCTGCAAACCCTAAAGTTCTTTGATGGGAGAGCCCCGGAGCTGGCCGGAGAGGAGGTGGACCACATCCGGGCTGGGGGCAAGGTGGGGGCAAGGTGGGGGCAAGAAACACAAATGAGAACTCTCAACACAAGCCTCAGGCGAGTGACCTTCCTCCCGTCAGACTGCCCCTGTCCTGCACTAATGCCATCTCCCTTCCCTTGGCAGTCAACCAGCCCAGACCATCCTCACACCTCTGGGTACCACAAACTTGAGGACTTAGTGCCATTCCCCTGCCCTCTCCCCGTACCCCAGAGTTCGATAACAAGCATGTAGGAAGGGAATACTGAAGGTTCTGACACAGTTTCTCTCTCTACCTTTGCTGCCTCTAGAGTATTTTCAGCATTTTCTGATTCATTTCGGGTTTCCAGTATCTGCAGTATTTCACTTTTGGATGTTAATATTACCTTGTTTCCCTTCATTTATGATGATTACATTAATTGTCTCCAATCTGAAGAGAATTTAAGAGCAATGGAATTTCTCTGGTGTTGCCATTGTAGTTTTTCCACATTTTAAATCATTTTCTAAATGAATATTTGATTTTGCATTATGTTACGGAAATGCATATCCAAGCCTTCATGCTTTGTATATCTAGAAACTTACCACTGTTTTGCCGGAACCATATCTGTATACAGTCCTCCTCCTCCTCTGTTAACTGTGTCCCATCATCAGGCTGGTTCCCATCCCAGTAGTTATAGTCATACGTTGTCCCATCAGTCCATTCAAAATCTCCTTCCTGCCAAGAGTTTTGAAAACCATTATTTGTTAATTATCTACAAAATTAATCACTGTCTTAAAAAAAGAGCAGAAAATACATTCTGGTTCACCCCCAAATTACCCCAAATATTGGGGCTCTTGTATCCCCGGTCTCACAGGACTCTGGGGTAACCTTGGCAATCAGTGTTATAAAGTAAAACAGGTACCATGGCCATTTTACTGGAAGCTGTGGGACTAACCTTAGGCCTCAAAAAATGTATGGTAATAATATTAGCAGCAATTTATGTCAGCAGTATTTTATAAGTAAACAGTATTTTATATTAAGGTCCGTATCAAAAGATCTGATGGGGACCAGAAAATTATCTTTCTTGGGGGATTCAGCAACATGGTATGATGATACTATGCCTTTAAGAAATATATTTTAGTCATGTTTCTTGTGCAGGATCTGTTTTAACAATTTTGTTTTATTATCGGTTCTGCTGGGTCTGTAACCGACATCCTCTATTACTCCTGCAGCAGCATAATTGCTCCTAATTGCTAGAATGTTCATTTTACTCTGGATTAATGTTGTTCTGCTGTTTTTAGTGCTCCCCTGGGATTTTGCTGAGTAGGACTTGGTTGGGTTGATTGACAGGTAAGGTAATATGACTGGGTGGAGCCAGGCTTACACAGGAAAATCAAGCTCAGCTGCTGCTTGGGGCTGTTAGAGAGCAGCGCCTCTCTTTCTCTCTCTGGAGTTGGAGACTGGAATATGGCAGGAAATAAGTATCCTTCTCTGAGATTTTACTGTTTGGGGGTGGATCTTTCTCTAAGATTCTGGTGTATGAGAGTCAGAAGACAGGTGCCTGTCTGGATCTCTGTCCAGATGGGTTAAAAGGCTGGAAATTTATTATCCACCTGAGCAGATTGGTCTTTGGTGCTAACTGGTTCTGAAGAAGGGATTTATGTCTATGGGATACCACTTATAATTGAAATTATCAAGATAGCTAGCTGTTAAGAATTATACTTTGTCATGTTTAAGTATTTTAATTGGTAAAAGCTATACTAATTCTTTTTGTTATATTCTAACTGTGTTCTTAAATAAAGTTTGTTTTGATAAAAGCTTCTTAGTGGGTCACCCAAATCATACCTGGAGTGAAACTTGATCGAGTTTTTTGAGGAAGTGACGATTGATTGAGGGTAGGGCAGTGGATGTTGTCTACATGGACTTCAGTAAGGCCTTTGACAAGGTCCCTCATGGCAGACTGGTGCAGAAGGTGAAGTCGCATGGGATCAGAGGTGAGCTGGCAAGATGGATACAAAACTGGCTCGGTCAAAGAAGACAGAGGGTAACAGTGGAAGGGTGGGTTTCTGAATGGAGGGCTGTGACAAGTGGTGTTCCTCAGGGATCAGTGCTGGGACCTTTGCTGTTTGTAATATATATAAATGATTTGGAGGAAAATGTAACTGGATTGATTAGTAAGTTTGCGGACGACACAAAGGTTGGTGGATTTGCGGATAGCAATGAGGACCATCAGAGGATACAACAGGATATAGATCAGTTGGAGACTTGGGCGGAGAGATGGCAGATGGAGTTTAATCCGGACAAATGTGAGGTAATGCATTTTGGAAGGTCAAATACAGATAGGAAATATACAGTAAATGGCAGAACCCTTCGGAGTATTGATAGGCAAAGGGATCTGGGTGTACAGGTACACAGGTCACTGAAAGTGGCAATGCAGGTGGAAAAGGTATTCAAGAAGGCATACGGCATGCTTGCCTTCGTTGGCCGGGGTATTGAGTTTAAAAATTGGCAAGTCATGTTGACGCTTTATAGAACCTTAGTGAGGCCGCACTTGGAATATAGTGTTCAATTCTGGTCGCCACACAGCATGTGGAGGCTTTAGAGAGGGTACAGAAAAGATTTACCAGGATGTTGCCTGGTATGGAGGGCATTAGCTATGAGGAGAGGTTGGAGAATCTTGGTTTGTTATCACTGGAGCGACGGAGGTTGAGAGGAGACCTGATAGAAGTCTACAAGATTATGAGGGGCATGGACAGAGTGGATAGTCAGAAGCTTTTTCCCAGGGTGGAAGAGTCAATTACTAGGGGGCACAGGTTTAAGGTGCGAGGGGCAAGTTTTAAAATGTACGAGGCAGATGTTTTACACAGAGAGTGGTGGATGCCAGGAACTCATTGCCGGGGGAGGTAATGGAAGCAGATAACGGTAGTGACTTTTAAGGGGCGTCTTGACAAGTACATGAATGAGATGGGAATAGAGGGATATGGTCCCCGGAAGCGTAGGGGGTTTTAGTTCAGTTGGGCAGCATGGTCGGTACAGGCTTGGAGGGCCGAAGGGCCTGTTCCTGTGCTGTAAATTTCTTTGTTCTTTGTTCTTTGAAACATCTCATGCTCACCCTAATGCCAAAATCAAATGTAAAACTTAGGGTCTAGGCTAATTTCACAAAATACCTTGGAGTTTCTGACCTGGTCCCTAACAATGGAAAGAATTCCCCTAATCCCACATTCCAATATTGACGTTGTGAAATACTTCCCAGAACCAGAACTTTGCTCCCAAATTCTATCGCATCTTATTTTAATTGCTATATTAATACCGAGTGACAAAGTTAATATTCCCAGACTACAAGACTGAACATCACATTCTCAGTCAGTTCGCTGTTTGGAAGAGAGTTATCTTTTATTGCAACAAATTGTTGGCCAGCAAATCAACTGCTTTTCCATAGACCCAACAAAAGAAGTTAGGAAAGAAGTTTAGTTCGGAAACAAACATAAATCAAAGTAAAAAGTTTATTTATTAGTGTCACATGTAAGGCTTACATTAACACTGCAATGAAATTATTGCGAAATTCCCCTCGTCACCATAGTCCGGCCCCTGTTCGGGTCAATGCACCTAACCAGCATGCCTTTCAGACTGTGGGAAGAAACTGGAGCACCCGGAGGAAACCCACACAGACACGGGGAGAATGTGCAGACTCCACACAGACAGTGACCCAAGCTGGGAATCGAACCCGGGTCCTTGGCGCTGTGAGGCGGCAGTGCTAACCACTGTGCCACTGTGCAGTCCAAATAACACAAAAGAATTCTTACAATAAAAATTAAATAATGAATAGATCATCACAAATAGAAAATCAGATGGACAATATAAGAATCTTTGGGTTAAAAATTTGATTAGGGCTGTTAGATCGCGATACATCATTACCCTGTGATTACTCCATGCCTGTTCAATATGAAGCTGATAACATTCCCACACGCTGCTACCTGATCATTTCAGTAATTTTGCAACCTATACTGCGAGGCTGCACTCTCGGCTATACTTACACCTCGCTTGGCAAGACTTACACCTCGCCGGACCTTCTTAAAGCCAGCCTGTCCCAATTAAAAAGAAGATGCCTTAGGCTACAACTGGTGGAACAGTGTGTGAAAGGACTTTAGGGAAGGAATAATACTGTGAAGGGAGTGACAAGTCAGGGAACAGGCTCTCAGGATCTCTGATGCAGTCCCTCTTAGTTGAGAAGGTCAAAGGGAGGAGAGGGGCCGTGTTTCCATAGGGTACCAGGGGGACCTCAAGTCAGACCCTATGAAGAGAATGGGAGCAACATGGGGAACCTGGCTACAGTGCTGCAAGAAGTTCAATGACTGCACACAGTGGTTAAGGTCAGCGAATGTATATTCACATGACATCCCTTACTCACCACGCCAGCTATCACCCACTCGGCCCAAAGCTCCACGCACCCAGCACTCACCCAACCACAAGGAGAGACATCAGGACTCAAGAATTGTTAAGTTGCTTGTGGGGACCAACTAATTAAAAGAAACTAATTTACCGAACGGCTCCAACGGAAAAGGCCGTGGACAGGATTTTACTTTTTATAACTTCTACATTAACAATCAAACCAGAATCAAGATAAACTAAATTTGAACTAACAGGCAAATCGCACTCAATACAAATTCTAAATTACACTTGAAATAGCAGATCAAACGAAGAAGGATCTCACAGATTTCTGAATGTACATTCCGCGTATATGTTAACGTTTGTCTCCCTTTGGTAAGGTTGCAGTTTCCCTGAGCCACCAGGCTCCATCCTGCAGCAGTTTGATTTGGTCCAAGTCCCAAGAGAAACACTTTCACCAAAAGGCACATATTCACAGATCCTTTCCTTCTGCAATGGAACGTGCCATTGGCGGGATTAACTGCAACCGGACTGTCAGTCTGCTTTCGCTGGTTAACCCTTTGTTAACTGTCATCAGCCTCAGATACGATATTGTGCTGTTTTAACACCCCACCTTACTCTGACAAGTAATTGTGAGTAAAGCTCATTAATAAATCTCTTGTCACAAGAATTGTTCATAGTGAATGTACGAAAATGAATTGTTTTCCTAACTAGTGATGTTGTTGAAATTCTACACTGTATTCTAACCAGTTTTACTGTTAGTTATATTGCTAATGCTGCGGAAATGCTATTTCCAATCACCGATACTCCACACTTGCAGTTTTTGGCTGACGGAGAATGCAGGCTTATATAGAAATTACAACTTGCTGAAAACACAAATAATGTAACTTGGGAGAGAGCCCAAACTGTAGCTAAGCAACAAAACATTGATTCTGCAGCTGTTTTTGGAGAGTTACTTGTCAGAGCCATGTTAGTTGAATAGTTTAGATTGCGTTAGTAACTGGACAGATGCTAAAGGAATTTTAGAATATAAGAACTTAAGAACTAGGAGCAGGAGTAGGCCATCTGGCCCCTCGAGCCTGCTCCGCCATTCAATAAGATCATGTCTGATCTTTTCGTGGACTCAGCTCCACTTACCCGCCCACTCACCATAACGGTCAATGTGTATTGCATGGTTCTCTGCAGTGGGAAGGTCATTGGAACATAGATGTTAGAGTTTAATAATGGACAGGTCTTGTCAACGTATAGAGAGAGTTCTATACATCAATCATACTTCACAGACATTACCATGCTGATTAAATCCTCAATATAAAATGTTCATGGTTTTTGATTGTAGCTTTACATCTGAATTTAACAGGCCCCCTCCACCCTAACTCTTAGAAATATTGGAATTGTTGGCAAAACATTTGAGAAATTCCTCCTTGATATTTTGTCTTGGGAATCAATCCCTGGTGCTGGGATGAGGTGATCAAGCAGTTAGATGGCAGGAATAAAGCAACTTAGACAGGTGAGGGAGCAGGGAAATGGGGCATTGAAGAAAGGAAAGGTTAAGAGGCTGAGGGAAATGGGAAGAATGAGGAGGAAGAAGGAAAGTGGGGAGAGAAGTGAGGCAGATGGGAGAGTTGATGGCGCGAGGGGAAAAGCGGGGGGTGGAAGGGAAGGGGAGGGTATAGGTGATGGCACTGAATGAGCTCAGTTGGAGTATAGAGCTGTATAAGTATATTAGTCAGAGGGGCTGGGTAAAGTGTTTTGATGGGGCTGGAGAAAGTTACCTCCCGAGGGAGGGACTGCAGACCCTCCTCCAGCCGGTTAACCCTGGTTGAAGCTTAAAGTGGCTGCAGTGCTGCCAGTATCGGCGGGAGTGAGTTCAGCAACAACACTTCAGATGGAGGGAAGAGGAACCATGGTCAAGAAAATTAGGGATTAATAAGCCAATAATGAATTTAAAATGCTGAAATCTGTTTGATTTGATTAGATAACAACGGGAATTTGATATTTTGCATGGCCCTCGTCCTATTTCTCGATAGGACTCTGTTTGAGTCAATAACACATACATCTCCGAGTTAGAGGTTCAGGCCCCACTCGAGTACAATAGAGAAACCCTACAGTGCAGGAGGAGGCTATTCAGCCCATCGAGTCTGTCCTGACCGCAATCCCACCCAGGCCCTACCCCCATATGCATGGCCAAAGGTCAGATGTCAAGCAAAAGCTGGTCTAACTCTTCAGGTGATTGGAGTCTTTGGAGCTGACCCCAACAGCAGATCAACATGCCCTTGAACAATCGGTGATGTGTGGAGTTTTGCTGCCTCTGCTCTTTAGCTCCTGTGCCTGTCCACCTAACAGTATTCAGTGAGCTCCTAGAGTTATGGTATGGTGCTATATAAATGCAATTCCTTTCACATGGCTTATTCTTAGTTCAGTAAAATAGAGAACCTGCTTGTCACGGAACACGAGTAACAACTTCAATACTTTTTTAACAGCCTGTTAAGTCTATTGTTTAAAGGAAGAATATCCAACATTCCGTGTGTTTTGGTTTACATTCAGAATCTACTGGGTCCCACATCCCACCACCTTTAACAATGGCCGAGCTTTTACACATTCGGACATGGCTGGGATTCTCTGGTGCCGCTGTAAGTGAATGGACTTTTGGCTGGAATGCCACATTTTCCGTTCTCACTCGCAATGTGTCCAGCCGCGGACAAGACCGGAGAATCCCGCCCCTTGTAAAGCAAAGTAATGATCAGGCAGCCTGGGAGAGTTATAAAATAACAGAGATAAGATGTGAAAATGGTAAATTTCAAAACTATCTTGAGAAAGAGAGCGGTAAGGGAAAGGCAGACGAGGTTGTACTGTCATGGATAGTGTGGAAATTTGGGAATATTTTACAGGATTAAATACAAGGAGGGGAATTATTCTGAATCTCGGCAAAGGCCAATAGCGGGCAGGAAAAGCAGCGTTGAAGCTGTTGGCACCAATGGTGGCTTTCTCCATCATATCGTCCCGGACTTGGTAAAACCATGGCAAGGGGAGGGTCCCATGACATTACGCTGCTGGGGGGAGGAGGGTATCTGGGAGACCGGGGCGCCATTTTGAAAGTTCACTCAGTGCACAAAAGTTAACCAGGAACTGCCAAAGGCCTGTGCTCCCTGGAGTTTAGAAGATTGAGAGGAGATCTAATTGAGGTATAAAAGGTGATAAAGGATATTGACAAAGTAGACATGAAGAGGATGTTTCCTCTTGTGGGGCAATCCAGAACATGAGGTCATAGTTTTAGGATAAGGGGGGCAGATTTAAAACAGATGAGGAGAAATTGCTTCTCTCAAAGGATGGTGAGTCTGTGGAATTCACTACCTCACAGTGCGATGGATACCGGGACATTGAGTAAACTAAAGGAAGAGGTGGACGGATCTTTAATAAGGGTTTGAAGGCTTATGGTGAATAGACAGGAAAGTGGAATTGAGACCGAGATGAGATCAGCCATGATCATATTGAATGGTGAAGCAGGCTCGAGGGGCTGAATGGCCTCCTCCTGCTCCTAGTTTGTATGTTCTTATGTTGAATGTCAGGGGTCAGTGTGTGGTTAGTGCCAGGGAATGACCCCCTGGGTGATGCACTCATCTGAGGTCACTCACCAGGTGCCTGCCCTGGGAGACCAGTCGCGGTTCACACCGTCCCACACTCACACCGACACGAATGGTGGGGGCGGGGGGGGGGGGGTGGGGGGGGGGGGGTGATGTTAATGATTCAGGCGTAGAGATCTGATAATGAGATGTTAATGTATGCAAATGTTGTTTCTGATGTTGAACATGGGGAATCCCGTTCCGTCACTGCCAGCGAGATGGGGACAACAGCGTCACGCTTCTACGTCAGCGCAATACGTGGTTTGGACCCTCGCACAATTTTCCGCTCCCATCACCAATCCTGCCCCAAAAAACTGGAGCAGAAAATCCCAGCAAAGGAAACGTCAAAATAAGTCAGGAGGAGGAATTAATTGGCTTTAACAGATGTAATTAGAAAATGTTAATAGGGAAAATAATGGGGCTTAAGATAGAGAAATCTTCAGGAATTAATGCTTTCACTTTGGATATTGTCTTAGTCAGGCGCTCTGAAAACTGAGCGTCAGATCAGTAAACTCTGCAACAGAGGCACAAAGAATCATTAAGCCAAATGCAATGCTGGTCTCTCGCTCAAGGGAACTTGGCACAAATTCACCAGAATGATGTCAGGGCTACAACGGCTGAAGACAATTTGCATAAACTGGGATTTTATTCCCTTGAGATTAGAAAGTTTTGGGGTGATCGATTTATGGTGTTTAAAATAATGTGAGGTGGTGGGTAACAGGGGAGCCATTTACTCTGGTTGGAGGAATGCAGAACAAGAGGGTGGGGTACAGAATCTCCAAGCGAAGGCATTTGAGAATGAAATCAGTCATTGCTGTTTCACACTTGGGCTGACAAGTAGCAAGTAACATTCGCGCCACACAAAGCCACACAATGACCATCACCAATAAGAGACACTCTAACCACTGCCCCTTGACATTCAATGGTGTAACCATCACTGAATCCCCCACTGTCAACATCCTTGGGGTTACCATTAACCAGAAACTCAACTGGACTCACCACATAAACACAGTGGCTACAAGAGCAGGTCAGAGGCGAGGAATACTGCGGCGAGTAACTCACCTCCTGACTCCCTAGAGCCTATCCACCATCTACAAGGCACAAGTCAGGAGCATGATTGAATACTCCTCACTTGCCTGGATGGGTGCAGCTCCAACAACACTCAAGAAGCTTGACACTATCCAGGACAAAGTAGCCCACTTGATTGGCACCGCATCCACAAACATCCACTCCCTCCACCACCAACGCTCAGTAGCAGCAATGTGTGTTATGTATAAGACAGCACCTTCCAAACCCATGACCACTTCCATCTAGAAGGACAAGGGCAGCAGATACATGGGAACACGACCACCTGCAAGTTCCCCTCCAAGTCACTCACCATCCTGACTTGGAAATATATCGCCGTTCCTTCACAGTCGCTGGGTCAAAATCCTGGAATTCCCTCCCTAACGGCATTGTGGGTCAACCCACAGCACGCGGACTGCAGCGATTCAAGAAGGCAGCTCACCACCACCTTCTCAAGGGGCAACTAGGGATGGGCAATAAATGCTGGCCAACCAGCGATGCCCGTGTCCCACGAATGAATAACAAAAAAAGAATATAAAGAAAACACAAAAGGCAGTGGTAATCTGGAAACCTGACCCCCAAAAGGCTGGGGATTCTGGGTCAGCTGAAATTCACAAGACTGAAATTCACAGATTTGTTGAGGTTCCCTTTAGGGATGAAATATGCACAGGTTGGGGAAGGAAACTGCAGGGGATGGGCACAATTGAAATGTGGAGCTTGTTCAAGGAACAGCTACTGCGTGTGCTTGATGAGTATGTACCTGTCAGGCAGGGAGGAAGTGATCGAGCGAGGGAACCGTGGTTTACTAAAGAAGTTGAATCTCTTGTGAAGAGGAAGAAGGAGACTTATGTTAAGATGAGACGTGAACGCTCAGTTAGGGCGCTTGAGAGTTACAAGTTAGCCAGGAAGGATCTAAAGAGAGAGTTAAGAAGAGCCAGGAGGGGACATGAGAAGTCTTTGGCAGGTAGGATCCAAGAAAACCCTAAAGCTTTCTATAGGTATGTCAGGAATAAAAGAATGACTAGGGTAAGATTAGGGCCAGTCAAGGACAGTAGTGGGAAGTTGTGCGTGGAGTCTGAAGAGATAGGAGAGGCGCTAAATGAATAATTTTCATCAGTATTCACACAAGAAAAAGACAATGTTTTCGAGGAGAATACTGAGACTCAGGCTATTGGACTAGACGGGATTGAGGTTCATAAGGAGGAGGTGTTAGCAATTCTGGAAAGGGTAAAAATAGATAAGTCCCCTGGGCTGGATGGGATTTATCCTAGGATTCTCGGGGAGGCTAGGGAGGAGATTGCAGAGCCTTTGGCTTTGATCTTTATGTCATCATTGTCTGCAGGAACAGTGCCAGAAGACTGGAGGATAGCAAATGTTGTCCCCTTGTTCAAGAAGGGAAGTAGAGACAACCCTGGTAATTATAGACCGGTGAGCCTTACTTCTGTTGTGGGCAAAGTTTTGGAAAGGATTATAAGAGATAGGATTTATAATCATCTAGAAAGGAATAATTTGATTAGGGATAGTCAACACGGTTTTGTGAAGGGTAGGTCGTGCCTCACAAACCTTATTGAGTTCTTTGAGAAGGTGACCAAAGAGGTGGATGAGGGTAAAGCGGTTGATGTGGTGTATATGGATTTCAGTAAACCGTTTGATAAGGTTCCCCATGGTAAGCTATTGCAGAAAATACAGACGCATGGGATTGAGGGTGATTTAGTGGTTTGGATCAGGAATTGGCTAGCTGTAAGAAGACAGAGGGTGGTGGTTGATGGGAAATGTTCATCCTGCAGTTCAGTTACTAGTGGTGTACCGCAAGGATCTGTTTTGGGGCCACTGCTGTTTGTCATTTTTATTAATGACCTGGATGAGGGCGTAGAAGGATGGGTTAGTAAATTTGCGGATGACACTAAAGTCGGTGGAGTTGTGGACAGTGCGGAAGGATGTTGCAGGTTACAGAGGGACATAGATAAGCTGCAGAGCTGGGCTGAGAGGTGGCAAATGGAGTTTAATGCGGAAAAGTGTGAGGTGATTCACTTTGGAAGGAGTAATAGGAATACAGAGTACTGGGCTAATGATAAGATACTTGGTAGTGTGGATGAGCAGAGGGATCTCGGTGTCTGTGTGCATAGATCGCTGAAAGTTGGCACCCAGCTTGATAGGGTTGTTAAGAAGGCGTACGGTGTGTTAGCTTTTATTGGTAGAGGGATTGAGTTTCAGAGCCAGGAGGTCATGTTGCAGCTGTACAAAACTCTGGTGCGGCCGCACTTGGAGTATTGCGTACAGTTCTGGTCGCCGCATTATAGGAAAGATGTGGAAGCACTGGAAAGGATGCAGAGAAGATTTACCAGGATGTTGCCTGGTATGGTGGGAAGGTCTTATGAGGAAAGGCTGAGGGGCTTGAGGCTGTTTTTGTTAGAGCGAAGAAGGTTAAGAGGTGACTTAATAGAGGCATACAAGATGATCAGAGGGTTAGATAGGGTGAATAGTGAGAGCCTTTTTCCTCGGATGGTGATGGCTAGCACGAGGGGACATAGCTTTAAATTGAGGGGTGAGAGATATAGGACAGATGTCAGAGGTAGGTTCTTTACTCAGCGAGTAGTAAGGGCGTGGAATGCCCTGCCTGCAGCTGTAGTGGACTCGCCAACATTAAGGGCATTTAAATGGTCATTGGATGAACATATAGATGATATTGGAATAGTGTAGGTTAGATGGGCTTTAGATTGGTTTCACTGGTCGACGCAACATCGAGGGCCGAAGGGCCTGTACTGCACTGTAATGTTCTGTGTTCTATGAAAGGTGAATAAGGGAGGTTGAGGAAAAGATGTGTTATAATCTAATAGTCGATAGTTCAGACTCTGGAGCAAGAAAAGATCTCCTGTTGCTGTTCTTTTTTAATATTTTTTCTGAATCCTGGTAATTTTTAATAGGTCAGTGATATATGTTACTCATGGTGGGTTCTGCACCTTTTTCACACACAGCATTCCTACTTTTATGTTTCCTTGAAAAATATTTTAAGATTTCTTCTGAATGGAAAAAATTACTCGACTCAAACAAAGCACAGTGCTGCCAGAAGCAATTAGCCAATTGTGCAATTATACTGAACGAGGAAAATCAAGTCATGCAGAAAATGATCTGGATTTTCAAAACAGGGTCAGGAACTTGACATCTGGATAAAATCTGGGTCCTGACCCCATGTCTCAACAATCTCAGGACACTGTTTTTAACTTCAAACGGCCTAATTGGCCAGAAGGAGAGAACGGCACCCAATTAATGATGCTGTGTCCCTCCAGAGACAAAGCTGCCTGTCTGGTGTCACCGGCAAAGACCCAGCGGCAGCCATTTTGGGGACAGCCACCATCTTGCTGAGCAGAGAAAGCATCTCATCAGAGGGGCAGCATGGCGGCTCAATGGTTAGCACTGCTGCCACACAGCGCCAGGGACCCGGGTTTAATTCCCAGCTTGGGTCACTATCTGTGTGGAATCTGCATGCTCTTCCCGTGGATTGGGTAGATTGGCCAAGATAAATTGCCCGTTAGTGTCAGGGGAATTAGTGAGGTGGATACATGGGGTTACAGGGCTAGGGTCTGGGTGGGATTGTTGTCGATGCAGTCTCAATGGGCCGAATGGCCTCCTTCTGCACTATAGGGATTCTATGATTCTATGACTGACAGTATCAACGGGGCTGGAAGACGCCTTGAGAAGGTCCCACACTTGTACCAGCACATGTAGGTCCTGGAAAAAGTTGTAAATAAGCAATGGGACAGAAACTTTGAAACAGAAACAGGAAGTGCTGGAAAATCCCAGCAGGCCATGCAGCAGCTGTGGAGAGAGAAACAGAGTTAACCTTTCCAGTCAGTGACCTTCCTTCAGAAACGGGAAAAGTGGGAGGGGTAACAGATTGTGAGCACGGTGGGGGGACAAAAGAACGATTGGGTGAAAGTCAGGAGACATTGAATGAATGAAGAGCTAGTCTTCCCGGGAATGGGAATGGGGCAAGGAAGGGAACGGAAGGTGTGACTGGAACAGGATGTGCTGCTGATTGAGAGTGAATCCAAGAGAAAAAACAAATCATGCAAAGAGAAGGGAAAACATGGCGCAGGGACCGAGACCACAGTCTGAAATTGTTAAACTCAGTGTTGAGTCTGGAAGACGGCAAAGTGTCTAATTGGAAGTTAAGGTATTGTTCCTCATGTTTGTGTTGAACTTCACTGGAACAGTGCAGCAGACCAATGACAGAGATGTCAGCCTGAGAGCGAGGTGGAGAATTAAACTGATCGACTACTGGAAACTCGGAGTCAGGCTCGCGGACTGAGGGGAGGTGTCTTCTCCACAGATGCTGCCTGACTTGCTGCGTATTCCCAGCACTTTCTGTTTTATTTCAGGTTTGTGGCATCAGCAGTGTTCCGGTTTGCAATGAGAGGGAAGCTCTAATTGTGGATGATATTGGAATAGTGTAGATTAGAGGGGCTTTAGATTGGTTCCACTGGTCGGCGCAACATCGAGGGCCGAAGGGCCTGTACTGCGCTGTAATGTTCTATGTCCCTGTGGTTAGCTGTGCACTAACATGCATCAGGACTGTTTGGGTTTACTGAAATAAAGTTTAAAAATTCAACTCTGCATTGGATACGATCCTTAACACGTTTTTAAGGAGCTTAGGGAATTATTAATCGATGACAAGTGGGTCGCACCCCCCTCACTCCACCCCATTAGCCTTTTGTTAGTTACAAACTCTCCTGGACATGCTGGGATCCAGAAAACACCATCAAGATCATGAATTTCAAATCCCACCCACACTGGATTCCAGTCCCAACCGTCCTTTGAAAATCCAACCCCCGACTTTATATCCATTGTTATTTTTGGATAAGATAGTATCCAAAAGTATCTGGTGGCACAGTGGTTAGCACTGCTGCCTCACAGCGCCAGGGACCCAGGTTCAATTCCGGCCTTGGGTCACTGTCTGTGTGGAGTTTGCACATTCTCCCCGTGTCTGCGTGGGTTTCCTCCGAGTGTTCCGGTTTCCTCCCACACTCCAAAGATGTGCAGGTTAGGTTGATTGGCCATGTTAAATTGCCCCATAGTGTCAGGGGGATTTGCAGGGTAAATATGGGAATAGGGCCTGGGTGGGATTATGGTCAGTGCAGACGCGATGGGCCCAATGGCCTCCTTCTGCACTGTAAGGATTCTATGATCTGTGAAACAACATAATCTGCAGTGTTACACACATTGAAATGTAGCCTTACATTACTAACTAATTCCCAGTAGATATTTATAATGTGGACTTACCACTCTTCGATCATGGAGACCAATCCAAATATCAGTCGGTATTCCAGGAACTCGACTGTTAACCAGGTCATAAACAAACACATTCTCCTCCCAGCTGGTAAGGGAATTAAATTGAGACAGGTTTAGTTTTGGGTAATGCCAACGTAGAAGATGAAGCTGCAGAAAGCAGCTTCCCACCTTGAAAAGCAATGCAAGGATATTCAGGAAGTCAGAGTGCTTTGTCTGAGGTTTCACTAATCTCTGGGTAGACAAAGATATTTAAGGTTGAGTTTCTGCTTTGGACACAATTGAGAGAATATGCTTGTGCGTGAATCTGCACCGGTGAGGGTTTGGCTGGAAGAGTCTCGCCAGGCAATCAGTGCTTTGCCATTCACAAAGAAACAAAGGATGTGCCGAAAACAGGTGTGCAGCAAACATATCAAATAGAAAAACATGATCACAGAGATACAAAATAATTTACCAGAACGAGTGAGACATTCAGATAGCTGCCTAGACACACCCAGATCCATAACATGGTGGCACAGTGGTTAACACTGCTGCCCCACAGCACCAGGGACCTGGATTCGAGTCCTGGCCTCGGGTCACTGTCTATGTGGAGTCTGCACGTTCTCCCCATGCCTGTGTGGGTTTCCTCCGGGTGCTCCGGTTTCCTCCCACAGTCCAAAGATGTGCGGGTTAGGAGGATTGGCCAGGCTAAATTGCCCCTTAGTGTCAGGGGGATGAGCAAGGGTAAATACATGGGGCTTTGGGGATAGGGCCTGGGTGGGATTGTGGTTGGTGCAGACTCGATGGGCCGAATGGCCTCCTTCTGCACTGTAGGATTCTATGATTCCTGCCACTTCACCACCACCTCCATGTGGTAACTAACCTACCAGCCCATGTGTCAACTCACAGAAGTAGTTAGTGAGTCAGAGGGTTATCACTGGGTGAAGGGCAGAGCACTCGTGATCAGGAGCTGGGATAGAGGAGGAGGGGACACATCTTCCACAAGGAGCCCTACACAGCCAGTGTCAAAAAGCTCCACAATTACTCAGCATGTGTGCAGATCATTTTCACAACTGGGTGAGATGATGACAAACTGGAGAAGTTTATTTATTAGTGTCACAAGTCGACTTACATTAACACTGCAATGAAGTTACTGTGAAAATCCCCTAGTTGCCACACTCTGGCGCCTGGCACTCTGGCGCCTGGCACTCTGGAGAATTTAGCATGGCCAATGCACCTAACCAGCATATCTTTCGGACTGTGAGAGGAAACTGGAGCACCCGGAGGAAACCCACGCAGACACGGGGAGAACGTGCAGACTCTGCACAAACAGTGACCCGAGCCGGGAATCCTGGCACTGTGAGGCAGCAGTGGTAACCACCATGCCACTGTGCTACCCGCCCACCGTGCCATCCACCCACCGTGCCACCCAGTGGGTGCTGTCGATGAAGCTGGAAGACCACGAGGACTCTTCAAGATGGAGGCAAACTTTTGAAGACTTTTGAATTTTTCAAAATAAAGTATCTCCACAGCGAAAAAGCCATAACCATTGAGAGGAAATCTGTAGTAATCTTAGCAAGGCCAGCCTTCTGTTACCAATCACTCTTTTATTTACAGTGATATCTGAGTGCGGTTAAGAACATAAGAACATAAGGAATAGGAGCAGGAGTAGGCCATCTAGCCCCTTGAGCCTGCCCCGCCATTCAATAAGATCATGGCTGATCTGAAGTGGATCAGTTCCACTTACCCGCCTGATCCCTATAACCCCTAATTCCCTTACCGATCAGGAATCCATCTATCTGTGATTTAAACATATTCAACAAGGTAGCCTCCACCACTTCAGTGGGCAGAGAATTCCAGAGATTCACCACCCTCTGAGAGAAGAAGTTCCTCCTCAACTCTGTCCTAAACCGACCCCCCTTTATTTTGAGGCTGTGCCCTCCAGTTCTAGTTTCCTTTCTAAGTGGAAAGAATCTCTCCATCTCTACCCTATCCAGCCCCTTCATTATCTTATAGGTCTCTATAAGATCCCCCCTCAGCCTTCTAAATTCCAACGAATACAAACCCAATCTGCTCAGTCTCTCCTCATAATCAACACCCCTCATCTCTGGTATCAACCTGGTGAACCTTCTCTGCACTCCCTCCAAGGCCAATATATCCTTCTGCAAATAAGGGGACCAATACTGCACACAGTATTCCAGCTGTGGCCTCACCAATGCCCTGTACAGGTGCAGCAAGACATCACTGCTTTTATATTCTATCCCCCTTGCGATATAGGCCAACATCCCATTTGCCTTCTTGATCACCTGTTGCACCTGCAGACTGGGTTTTTGTGTCTCATGCACAAGGACCCCCAGGTCCCTCTGCACAGCAGCATGTTGTAATTTCTTTCCATTTACATAATAATCCAATTTGATATTATTTCTTCCAAAGTGAATAACATCGCATTTGTCAATGTTATACTCCATCTGCCAGATCCTCGCCCACTCACTCAGCCTGTCCAAATCTCTCTGCAGATCTTCTACGTCCTCCACACGATTCACTTTTCCACTTATCTTTGTGTCATCTGCAAACTTTGTTACCCTACACTCAGTCCCCTCCTCCAGATCGTCTATATAAATGGTATAGTTGAGGCCCCAGTACCGATCCCTGCGGCACGCCACTAGTTACCATCTGCCAACCAGAAAAGCACCCATTTATTCCGACTCTCTGCTTCCTGTCGGATAGCCAATCCCCAATCCACACTAACACCCTACCCCCAACTCCGTGTGACCCAATCTTCTTCAGCAACCTTTTAGTGAGGCACCTTATTAAACGCCTTTAGTGGTTCAGTGGTTACAGAGTGTGGATCAGTCCCCAGTCTATCGACCCCGGCCTGAGGGGAACCAGCTGGTTATAAACCCTCCGCTGCTCCTTCCCTATTGATGTGGAGATGCCGGCGTTGGACTGGAGTAAACACAGTAGGAGTTTTAACAACACCAGGTTAAAGTCCAACAGGTTTATTTGGTAGCAAATGCCATTCGCTTTCGGAGCGCTGCTCCTTCGTCAGATGGAGTGGAAATCTGCTCTCAAGCAGGGCACAGAGACACAAAATCAAGTTACAGAATACTGATTAGAATGCGAATCTCTACAACCAACCCAGGCCAACCTTCCCTATTGGCCAAGCCTCCACTTGCCTAACCAGCTCCCGCTGGTATTCTACAAGGTTCATGGGGCGAGCCATTGCTGATCCCCCATGGTCATCAGAACATAACCCTTCCCAGAATGCTGTGCAGCCACAGCCGCACCGCTCGGAGGTGGAGGAGTTTAAATGAGGGTGTGCCCCTCCCTCCCCGGCCTGTCACCAGGAGGACACCTCGATGCAGCCGCCAGACTTCACCCTCAGAGGCAGCAGCCTCCTCCATTGGGAAGATTTCAGCAGCATTAGCAATTTCCCCCGAGTTGGCACTTCATTGATTCTAATTGGTTCGTAGAATCCCTACAGTGCAGAAGGAGGCCATTCAGCCCATCTCGTCTGCACGGACAACAATCCCACCCAGGCCCTATCCCCATAACCCCACGTATTTACCCTGTTAATCCCCCTGACATTAAGGGGCAATTTAGCATTGCCAGTGCACCTAACCTGCACATCTTTGGAGTGTGGGAGGAAACCGGAGCACCTGGAGGAAACCCATGCAGACACGGGGAGAACGTGCAGACTCCACACAGACAGTGACCCAAGGCCGGGAATTAAACCCAGGTCCCTGGCGCTGTGAGGCAGCAGTACTAACCACTGTGCCACCGTGCCGCCCAGTTATGCTCTCTATTTGCTGACTGTCCTGTCTCATTATCACTGAAACTCCCTATTTTGTGGGAATTGGGGTGTTTACCCCTCACTGTAATTGCCCTCAGTTTCCAGATGCAACAGACCTCATTATATTTGCCGTCCCTCCAACACCCAAGGCCTCCCATCCTCCACCTACTCCACATGAGATACAAGCTATAATCCTTACAGGCAGAATCATCACCGTCCCTATCCAAGTGAAGGTCGGCTGGGGTCAAACAAGGCTGTGCCATTGCAACAACTCTCCTCTCCAATTTCCTTGCTGCAATATTTCACATCACCTCAGCAAAGTCCACACAGGCGCAGTCCACAGAGAGATCCATCATCGATGGACGTCCACGTGACTAGTGGTTATAGTCATAGAGTCATAGAGGTTTACAGCATGGAAACAGGCCCTTCGGCCCAACTTGTCCATGCCACCCAGTTTTTACCATTAAGCTAGTCCCAATTGCCCGCATTTGGCCCATATCCCTCTATACCCATCTTACTCATGTAACTATCTAAATGTTTTCTAAAAGACAAAATTGTACCCGCCTCTACTACTACCTCTGGCAAGCTTGTTCCAGACACTCACCACCCTCTGTGTGAACAAATTGCCCCTCTGGATCCTTTTGTATCTCTCCCCTCTCACCTTAAACCTATGCCCTCTAGTTTTAGACTCCCCTACCTTGGAAAAAGATATTGACTATCTAGCTGATCTGTGCCCCTCATTGTTTTATAGACCTCTATAAGATCACCCCTCAGCCTTCTACGCTCCAGAGAAAAAAATCCCAGTCTATCCGGCCTCTCCTTATAACTCAATCCATCAAGTCCCGGTAGCATCCTAGTAAATCTTTTCTGCACTCTTCTAGTTTAATAATATCCTTTCTATAATAGGGTGACCAGAACTGTACACAATATTCCAAGTGTGGCCTTACCAATGTCTTGTACAACTTCAACAAGACGTCCCAACTCCTGTATTCAATGTTCTGACCGATGAAACCAAGCATGCTGAATGCCTTCTTCACCACTCTGTCCACCTGTGACTCTACTTTCAAGGAACTATGAACATGTACCCCTAGATCTCTTTGTTCTGTAACTCTCCCCAACGCCCGACCATTAACTGAATAAGACCTGCCCTGGTTTGATCTACCAAAGTTCCATCACTAGAATCTTCTAATCTCGCGAAGTGAACCAGGTTGAAAACATTTTTGACTTGAGAAGAGTATTGGAAAACTAACAGCGAGAACACAGGGTGATCAGAGCAACATCCACCTCCAACATGACACTGGGCTAATCAGAAATATTCAGTAAACTGATCACAGGAGTGAATCTCAGCAATGACAACACAGGGTGAGAGCTTCCTGGAGAAAGTCTGGGCAAATCAACAAGAAAATCTCCAGGTTATCTCTTCAGGATCATTCTGGACAGTTTTAATTTGTGGTAAAGCCAGAGACTGAAACCTGAGCAGAAAAGGCTGGTGTTATTGACAATTCTCAGCAAATTGCAGACTCTGTGACCCAATGTGGGCAGCAGTGAGAGCTGATCCCATGGTGTCAGCTCCCTGAGTGAAACCAGTTACATCGGGCATTGATGAAGCAGTTGAAGATGGTTGGGCCTGGGACACTAGCCATCTTCTCCCTGTCCATTCCATCCACCAGCACAATAATCACAGAATCCTTATGGTGCAGAAGGAGGCCATTCAGCCCGTCAAGTCTGCACCATTGCAGCATCTTACCCAGGCCCTCCCCCCACCTTGTCCCCACAACCCCATGTATTTACCCCGCTAATCCCTCTAACCTACACAACGTTGGCACTAAAGGGCAAGTTCACATGGCCAATCAACCTAACCCGCACATCTTTGGACTGTGGGAGGAAACCGGAGCACCCGGAGGAAACCCATGCAGACACGGGGGGAACGTGCAGACTCCACACAGACAGTGACCTGAGGCCGGAATTGAACTCGTGTCCCTCGCGCTGTGAGGCAGCAGTGCTAACCACTGTGCCACCGTGCCACCCCGGGTCCCTGGCACTGTGAGGCAGCAGTGCTAACCACTGTGCCACCGTGCCACCCATTGGAATGCACAGCAGAAATCTCCACCAGTTATTTGGGGGAAATGCCCAAGGGGGAGATGCCTACTTTGATCACAAACAGCAGATCTACATGGCACTGGGAGAGCATTGTGGGCATCTTCCTGCCCCCCCTGCGGAGATACAAACAGCAGCATAATGTGGCAGCTCGTGAGATGGTGGCTGGGATGAGGGGGGGTTGGGGGGGGGGGGGTGGGGGGGCGGTTAGGGGTGGAGGGTGCTGGTGGTCCTGTTCTACTGAGATGCCAGAAGCACGAGAATCCCAGCCCCATTGTTAACCTACAGACGCTGTTTGAGACAGGAAAGAGACTCCTGTGTGATTCTAAGTGCTGACAGGTGGGATTAGGTGGGCAGGTCAGGGCGTTTCATGCGTCAGTGCAGACTCGATGGGCCGAAGGGCCTCTTCGGCAGTGCAGGATTCTGTGATTCCTCTACCAACAAGGCTAAGGCATGATTTGTATGCAAGGCTGGGACGAGGTAATCCTGGGATAACGCGAGGAATATGCAGGAAGGTTTGCTTCTTTTTGGCATCTGGTCTTAAAGACTGAAAGCACTCTCGTGTGTTTAAATTACAAATGACAAATTATAAAACACTTCAGCTGCAAGTTGTCTGAAAGTACTATTCGATTATTTCAATATCGTCATACAGTAAATCTCAGTCAAAGACACACTTGACGCTGATGTTCACAAATATGCTTGCTGTTCTTGGATTGAACTGATGCTGGGGTTTTCCAGTTCAGTTTCTGTAATTATACAGATGTCGGCAGGGGTCCTCTGAATAAAGTCCATGAATAACATTGGCTCAGCAACAGCCCTTTCCCTTTCAGTTTCAGATCAGCAGCATCGTTTGTGTCTCCGTCTCTCGCTGTGTGTCTGACACAGCACAAAGTCAATTCCTAACAACAAATCCTCTCATTGTCTTTACTTAGAAAATTCACCAGGTCCAATCTTTCTCTGGATTTCCAATCAGTGCAGGTGGCAACTTTATGGAAACCATTCAACTCAAATGAGAAGGTGGCTAGTCTGAACAGTTTGCAGTTTGAGCTCAGTATCTAGACTGGGAGCACAGTGGGAGCACTGTGTCGAGTAACTCCTAACTTTCTAGCATTTCATAATTTTTC
The DNA here is from genome assembly GCF_964213995.1 of Mustelus asterias. NCBI lineage: Eukaryota > Metazoa > Chordata > Chondrichthyes > Carcharhiniformes > Triakidae > Mustelus > Mustelus asterias. The sequence goes on from NC_135823.1 coordinate 72,349,212, forward strand.
ACAATTTGCCAAATGTTTTAGCTATGAGGAGAGGTTGGAGAAACTTGGTTTGTTCTCACTGGAACGACGGAGGTTGAGGGGGGACCTGATAGAAGTCTACAAGATTATGAGAGGCATGGACAGAGTGGATAGTCAGAAGCTTTTTCCCAGGGTGGAAGAGTCAATTACTAGGGGGCACAGGTTTAAGGTGTGAGGGGCAAGGTTTAAAGGAGATGTACGAGGCAGATTTTTTACACAGAGGGTGGTGGGTGCCTGGAACTCACTGCCGGGGGAGGTAGTGGAAGCGGATACGGGAGTGACTTTTAAGGGGCGTCTTGACAAGTGCATGAATAGGATGGGAATAGAGAGATGTGGTCCCCAGAAGGGTAGGGGGTTTTAGTTAAGTCAGGCAGCATGGTCAAGAACAAAGAACAATACAGCACAGGAACAGGTCCTTCGGCCCTCCAAGCCCACGCCGCTCCCTGGTCCAAACTAGACCATTCTTTTGTATCCCTCCATTCCCACTCCGTTCATGTGGCTATCTAGATAAGTCTTAAACGTTCCCAGTGCGCCCGCCTCCACCACCTTGCCTGGCAGCGCATTCCAGGCCCCCACCACCCTCTGTGTAAAATATGTCCTTCTGATATCCGTGTTAAACCTCCCCCCCCTCATCTTGAACCTATGACCCCTCGTGAACGTCACCACCGACCGGTGCAGGCTTGGAGGGCCGAAGGGCCTGTTCCTGTGCTGTAATTTTCTTTGTTCTTTGTTTTGTCACAAATTACCCAGTGCAATAACCGTCTGTCTATTCAATGCATTAAATTAAATTGCCCAAAAACATGGTAATGCATTAAAAAGTTGGGTGCAAATTGCCACCACAGAGATTTGTAAATGTGGTTATTGTAAACACTGTATTCAAACTCCTCATTAGCACAGCTTTGTTTAAACATGTTTAAATATCGAAACATACAGAAGTGGTGAGTATTATTACCTGTGGATAGAAGCTAATTTTGCCGATCTGAGTCCATTTGAAAATTCAGCACAGTACAGATCAGCTTCTGCCCATGCCTTGGTCTCTGGGAAGAAGCGGAAACAGTATCCATTGAATTCAGTCCAGAAGAGGGGGCAGGAATAGGCTGGGATGGCTCCAGTCAGTCGAAGAGGCAGCTCTGTAACAGTATGAATGATGAACGGAAATCAAAATCAACAAGTTAATGTACACAGAACATTATTGATGACAGGAATGTCCTTTGCTTGGCTCAGCATCAGTCATTCCTGTAAGAAGAATAGCTTCGACATACCGTCAGCCTGCCGAATGCGACTGGATTTCTGTGAACAGAGCTGTTCATTATCACTCAATGAGTTACAGTCAAAGGGTGGATTTTGTGTTTGGGATGGGAACAATCTGCCATCCTCCGAACTGCTTTTACACGACCATTCCAGGCAAAACTTGAAGGAAGAATACCTTTCAATTATTCCACATAAGCTCCGGTTTAGCAATGGACAGGACTCAGCAAGGCATTGATTTTAGAATTCCACTGATTACTTAGAAATAAAATACAATGAAGAAAAAATGTCATTTGTAATGAAAATCAATGATTGATCTGCATGAAGCTGCCATTTCAGTGAAGGTGAAGGGAAGGTTTATAAAGACTAAGGTCTGGGTTTAACATTGGCAATGAGCTCCTCGCCCACTGACTGGAGAACCAATGGGAAACGCTCGTCACTTCAGTAAGGGAGGCCTGACCAATGGGACTGCCACAAAGACATAGGACCTGGTGGCAAGAACCCTGCCCGCCAAGGGCTTCCAGCCAATCAGAGGCTCGTACCTCTCCATTGCTGGCATTGCCACTGGAAACAATGGTTGTTGTCAAAGAGTTCAGGGACTTCACCAGGGGTCATCATTCAATCACTGGCCTTAGGTGAATGAGGGCAAGTTGGGGTTCACAGGGCAAGGTGCACAGTGGTTAGCATGGCTGCCTCACAGCGCTAGGGACCCGGGTTCAATACCCGGCTTGGGTCACTGTCTGTGTGGAATTTGCACATTCTCTCCGTGTCTGCGTGGGTTTCCTCCGGGTGCTCCGGTTTCCTTCCACACTCCAAAGATGTGAGGGTTAGATTGATTGGATATGCTAAATTGACTCTAGTATCAGGGGGATTAGCAGGGTAATCATGTGGCGTTATGGTGATAGGGTGAGACTGTTGTCAGTGCAGGCTCAATGGGCTGAATGGCCTCCTTCTGTACTGTAGGGATTCTATGAGAAAGGTGATGGGGTTGGGGCAGAGTGGATCAGAGGCAAGGGGAGGGCACTGGCTTCTAGTTGATGCCTCTTTCCAATGCTGGATCCCTCGATCAGGCAGAACACCTGACAACAAGAACCCCCCACCCTGCGAGGGTGCCCCAACCCCCACCCTGTTCTTATTTATGATGTAGTTTGCTGCGAGTTTCCACTCAGGTTCGCCACCAGTGCAAGCAAGGCGCAAGGTTTCGCGAGATTCAGAAAACAAGAATCACGTTGGCAAAATCTTGTTTTCTGATTCCCCCCCCCCTCCCCGCTGGTGATGTGACGAGGTTCCTGACCTTCATTTCAATAAATTCTAATATAATTAAAGGGATTCCCCACCGTATAACTCAACTGCTTTTGGAACTCGCCACGCCAGCGAGGTTTACAACTGCTGAACCAAGTGAAGGGAACACATTGGGGGTGAACAGGCAAGTATAGCTCCGGGGGGGAGAGGGACATGCCTGACCAGTACCCCCTGACACTGCCACCGCACCCCCCACGCACCTCACACTGCGAAGGAAATCTGCCGTCCTTACCCGGTCTGGCCTACATGTGACTCCAGATCCACAGCAATGTGGTTGACTCTCAACTGCCCTCTGAAATGGACTAACAAGCCACTCAGTTCAAGGGCAACTAGGGATGGGCAATAAACACTGGCCAGCCAGTGATGCCCAAGTGCCACAAATGAATTTTAAAAATCACTGGGAGATTTACTGGGCGCGGATTGCTGCAAACTGTGGTGGGAAACCTCGGCTGTTCTGCTGGCGAGATACACGCCAGTCTTCTTGCCTCAGCCAGCACTCTGCGCAAATAACGGAAAATTCCACCTCTTATGTTCAGTGGGCAGCCTACAGGAGGCACAGGAGATCCATTTCACTCCCTAAACCACCACTAAATTCCAGTGGGCACAGGGGAAATTAGTGTTAATTAATTAGTAAATGGTTAGTTAATTAATTAGTAATTAGTAAATGGTTAGTTAATTCATTAGCATCATTGATATTGTTTTGTGGATGGACGTGTTTGGCCCTCCCCCGTCACCCACTGACTGGTCTGGAGACAGGCACACGCCCTCTCCCACACTGTGATGGGCCAGACAGACTCACTTCCCACTGTGGCTCGATTCAATCACACCCTGAAACCGGTCCCTGTATATTAGCAAGTGTAACTGGAGCAAGTGCAGAAAGGACAACTGCTCTTAACTTTTTTCCCTGCAGCGTAGGAGGCTGAGGGGTGATCTTATAGAGGTCTATCAAATAATGAGGGGCACAGATCAGCTAGATAGTCAATAGCTTTTTCCAAAGGTAGGGGAGTCTAAAACTAGAGGGCATAGGTTTAAGGTGAGAGGGGAGAGACACAAAAGGGTCCAGAGGGGCAATTTTTTCACACAGAGGGTGGTGAGTGTCTGGAATGAGCTGCCAGAGGTAGTAGTAGAGGCGGGTACAATTTTGTCTTTTAAAAAGCATTTAGATAGTTACATGGGTACGATGGGTATAGAGGGATATGGGCCAAATGCGGGCAATTGGGATTAGTTTAGGGGTTTAAAAAAAAGGGCGGCATGGACAAGTTGGGCCGAAGGGCCTGTTTCCATGCTGTAAACCTCTATGACTCTACAACAACACACAAAGATGTTTTTCCTGACAAAAAGTGGCTATCGGGATATCCGCAGCCCGGGGATATTGAAGGATAATTGATTTCTCAATAACTCAAGTTCCTGGCTACAAAAGTGAAAGAAAACAACAAAGATAAGGTGCCAAAATACTGTTAGTGTTGGGCAAAATGTTCATGCACCTGTCGCCCTTTCAGCAGCCATACAGCAGCATAACAGTTACTTTTGGAACTACTGCGACACTAAAATCTTAACAATGCTTCTATCTCAATGGGATAGGAGGTATTTAAACATGTCAATGTCCCAATCAGGCAGGTTGCTTTGTCCTGGATGGTGTCGAGCTTCTTGAGTGTTTTTGGAGCTGCACCCATCCAGGCGAGTGGGGAGTATTCCATCACACTCCAGACCGGAGCCAAATAACAAAGAATAAAGAAAATTACAGTGCAGGAACAGGCCCTTCGGCCCTCCAAGCCTTCACCGATCATGCTGCTGAATTAAAACCCCCTACCCTTCCGGGGACCATATCCCTCTATTCCCATCCTATTCATGTATTTGTCCAGACGCCCCTTAAAGGTCACTATCGTATCTGCTTCCACTACCTCCCCTGGCAACGAGTTCCAGGCACCCACCACCCTCTGTGTAAAAAACTTGCCTCATACATCTCCTTTAAACCTTACCCCTCGCACCTTAAACCTGTGCCCCCTAGTAATTGACTCTTCCACCCTGGGAAAAAGCTTCTAACTATCCACTCTGTCCATGCCTCTCATAATCTTGTAGACTTCTATCAGATCGCCCTTCAACCTCCATCATTCCAGTGAGAACAAACCAAGTTTCTCCAACCACTCCTCATAGCTAATGCCCTCCATACCAGGCAACATCCTGGTAAATCTTTTCTGTAACCTCTCCAAAGCCTCCACATCCTTCTGGTAGTGTGGCGACCAGAATTGAACACTATATTCCAAGTGCGTCCTAACTAAGGTTCCATAAAGCTGCAACATGACTTGCCAATTTTTAAACTCAATACCCCACTGATGAAGGCAAGCATGCCGTATGCCTTCTTGACTACCTTCTCCACCTGCATTGCCACTTTCAGTGACCTGTGTACCTGTACACCCAGATCCCTTTGCCTATCAATACTCTTAAGGGTTCTGCCATTTACTGTATATTTCCTATCTGTATTAGACCTTCCAAATGCATCACCTCACATTGGTCCGGGTGTGATCCAGACCTTGGTGTGCAGGTGAATATTTCAAAGTTTACAGATGACACAAAACTTGGAAGTATTATAAACTGTGAGGAGGACAGTGTAGAACTTCAAAAGCACAAAGACAAGTTTGTGGAGTGGGCAGATTGTGGAGTAGCACAGTGGTTAGCACTGCTGCCTCACAGCTCCAGGGACCTGGGTTCGATTCCCGGCTTGGTTGTCTGTGGAGTTTGCATGTTCTCCCCATGTCAGCGTGGGTTTCCTCCGGTTTCCTCCCACAGTCCAAAGATGTGCAGGTTAGGTGGATTGGCCATGCTAAATTGCCCCTTTAGTTTCCCGGGATGCGTAGGTTAGAGGGATTAATGGGGTAAATGTGTGGGGTTACGGGGATAGGGCCTGAGTGGGATTGTTGTTGGTACAGGCTCAATGGGCCAAATGGCCTCCTTCTGCACTGCAGGGATTCTATGAGAAAGGTGGCAGGTGAAGTTCAATGTGGAGAAGTGTGAGGTGATGCATTTTGATAGGAGGAACAGGGAGAGACAATATAAAATAGGGTAAAATTCTAAAAGGGGGCAGTAGCACAGGGACTGGGAACCAGGATTCTGCTTCCTTGTCCTCACTCATCACTTCAGCAGCCTCCAGGTTCAATTGACCATCTGCTGCTCCTGTTTCCATCTCTGCCAGTTTGGTACCAGCGCTGCCACCTCTTCCCTTCCCCTCCCCGGTCAGCAATCTCTCCGTGGCACCTTGCTTCCCTCCTCAATCACCCCAGCCTGCTCCACACCCCGCAGCACCTTCCCGCACTCCTTGCCCTTTTATCTCCCCATGAGGGGGAACTTCTTCACACAAAGGGTTGTGAATCTGTGGAATTCCCTGCCCAGTGAAGCAGTTGAGGCTACCTCATTGAATGGTTTTAAGGCAAGGATAGATACATTTTTGAGCAGTAAAGGAATTAAGGGTTATGGTGAGCGGGCGGGTAAGTGGAGCTGAGTCCACGAAAAGATCAGCCATGATCTTATTGAATGGCGGAGCGGGCTCGAGGGGCCAGATGGCCTACTCCTGCTCCTAGTTCTTATGTTCCCATCGTCTACCAAGTCCAGACAGCAATTTAATTGAACGCCTTTCAGTTTAGTGTCAGCAGTCACGGTGCCCGATGCGGTCACTGGGGTGACTGGGCATGGACTGGGTGCCCATGTTAAAGAACACCCTCTGTTCAGTCCACACACAGAGCCACAAGTGGCTAGATTTTAATTCTCTGCCTTTTCAGTCCTCGGTTTTCTATACTGTTCACAACCATAGAATAACGATAAAATCCCGACAGTGCAGAAAGAGGCCATTCGGCCCATTGAGTTTGCCCCAACTCTCTGAAAGAGCATCTTATCCAAGCCCAGCCCACTGCCCTATCCCCATAACTGCACTCATTTACCACGGCCAACCCACCTAACCAGCACATCTTTAGACTGTGAGAGGAAACCCACGCAGACAGGGGGAGAACTCCACACAGACAGCATCTTCCCTTTTTCTCACTCTGGCCAGCAGCTGTTGATAAGAATTCCGATTTTCCCTCTAACACCTGCTTTGGACCCATCTTTTATTTTGTCTCCCATTACTATCTGATCTCACCTTGAAGCGTCACTCCCCATTTTAACATTTAACCTCCCTCTTGTACTCGAGATTCTGTAATCACACACTTGCCTCTTGGTTCCCAGATGCCTTCCCGTCCCCTTACTGCTCCAGTGCGCTCTATTATAAACTGTTACACCTCTAACCGCTCCCAGCTCCGGTGAAAGATCTTGGTGCAATGTTAGCTCTGTTTCTTGCTCCACAAACACTGCCTGACCTGCTGAGTTTTTCAGGCATTTCCTGCTTTTTCAGCATCTGTAACATTTTCTAAGTAAACTGAGCCATCGAATTATAGGGTGGGGTTTTATAGGGTGGGGTTTTATGGGGTGGGGTTTTATAGGGTGGGGTTTTATGGGGTGGGGTTTTACAGGGTGGGGTTTTATAGGGTGGGGTTTTATGGGGTGGGGTTTTATAGGGTGGGGTTTTATAGGGTGGGGTTTTATGGGGTGGGGTTTTATAGGGTGGGGTTTTATAGGGTGGGGTTTTATGGGGTGGGGTTTTACAGGGTGGGGTTTTATAGGGTGGGGTTTTACAGGGTGGGGTTTTATAGGGTGGGGTTTGAAAGGGTGGGGTTTTATGGGGTGGGGTTTTATGGGGTGGGGTTTTACAGGGTGGGGTTTTATGGGGTGAGGTTTTATGGGGTGGGGTTTTACAGGGTGGGGTTTTATGGGGTGGGGTTTGAAAGGGTGGGGTTTTATGGGGTGGGGTTTTATAGGGTGGAGTTTTATGGGGTGGGGTTGTATAGGGTGGGGTTTTACAGGGTGGGGTTGTATAGGGTGGGGTTTAATAGGGTGGGGTTTTATAGGATGGGTTTTACAGGGTGGGGTTTTATAGGATGGGGTTTGAAAGGGTGGGGTTTTATGGGGTGGGGTTTTATGGGGTGGGGTTTTATGGAGTGGGGTTTTATAGGGTGGGGTTTTACAGGGTGGGGTTTTATAGGGTGGGGTTTTATAGGGTGGGGTTTTATAGGATGGGTTTTACAGGGTGGGGTTTTATAGGATGGGGTTTGAAAGGGTGGGGTTTTATAGGGTGGGGTTTTACAGGGTGGGGTTTTATGGGGTGGGGTTTTATAGGGTGGGGTTTTATAGGATGGGGTTTGAAAGGGTGGGGTTTTATGGGGTGGGGTTTTACAGGGTGGGGTTTTATAGGGTGGGGTTTTATAGGGTGGGCTTTTATGGGGTGGCGTTTTACAGGGTGGGGTTTTACAGGGTGTGGTTTTATGGGGTGGGGTTTTATGGTGTGGGGTTTTACAGGGTGGGGTTTTATAGGGTGGGGTTTTACAGGGTGGGGCTTTATAGGATGGGGTTTTATAGGGTGGGGTTTTACAGGGTGGGGTTTTATAGGGTGGGGTTTTACAGGGTGGGGCTTTATAGGATGGGGTTTTATAGGGTGGGGTTTTACAGGGTGGGGTTTTATGGGGTGGGGTTTTACAGGGTGGGGTTTTATGGGGTGGGGTTTTATAGGGTGGGGTTTTATAGGGTGGGGTTTTATAGGGTGGGGTTTTATGTGGTGCTGTTTTATAGGGTGGGGTTTTATGGGGTGCTGTTTTATAGGGTGGGGTTTTATAGGGTGGGGTTTTATATCAAAACAATCCTAAAATAAAAATAATAAAATAAAAACCTGGAATTTAACAACAAACTGAACTTCAACTTTACTGCAAAGAGTGCTTTCAGACAACTTAATAAAAGGCTGGGAGGTTAGGTGGTGAAAAATGGTAATGAGTGAACACTGATATTGTCGATGATTTCACTATCTCAGCAACTGAAAAACACTGCACATCCATTGAATTAGAAATTCAGTGCACAGACACAGAAATCAAGTTACAGAATACTAATTAGAATGCGAATCTCTACAGCCAGCCAGGTCTTAAAGGTTTCTAGGTGTTTAAATCACCAACAACCTGTCCTGGTCCCCCCATCCCGACACTATAGTTAAGAAAGCCCACCAACGCCTCTACTTTCTCAGAAGACTAAGGAAATTTGGCATGTCCGCTACGACTCTCACCAACTTTTACAGATGCACCACAGAAAGCATTCTTTCTGGTTGTATCACAGCTTGGTCTGGGCTCCTGCTCTGCCCAACGCCGCAAGAAACTACAAAGGGTCGTGAATGAAGCCCAGTCCATCACGGAAACCAGCCTCCCATCCATTAACTCTGTCTACACTTCCCGCTGCCTCAGCAAAGCAGCCAGCATAATCAAGGACCCCATGCACCCCGGACATTCTCTCTTCCACCTTCTTCCAGCGGGAAAAGGTTACAAAAGTCTGAGATCATGTACAGCTGACTCAAGAACAGCTTCTTCCCTGCTGCCATCAGACTTTTGAATGGACCTACCTCGCATTAAGTTGATCTTTCTCTACACCCTAGCTATGACTGTAACACTACATTCTGCACTCTCTCCTTTCCTTCTCGATGAACGGTATGCTCTGTCTGTATAACGCGCAAGAAACAATACTTTTCACTGTATTCCAATGCATGTGACAATAATAAATCAAATCATAATGGCTGCCAATAATCTGAAATGTGATTAATGAGGACACATTGTCTTTGCGACATAAGCAAACACGAGAGTGAGCTGAAGTGTCTGGTAAAAGGTGAATTACAAGTTAATTTCACGCAATGGGAACATGCTTTTCTTTCAGTAAAATGGTTAATGTTTTTCTAAGAGTTTCTGTTTTCCGTTACAAAACACTTGCTTTTCAACTGGCTCTCCTTCGTCGGAGACTGGGGAAAACTGCAGCTGACAGCTGGAGACAGACTTCCACACCGGGCCAGACGAGACATTTGTTGTACGGTGTGCTCTGCTGAGGATGATTGTGGAGCTGGAGGTTTATCTTTCATGGTGTTTACAGTCTGTTACCATATTTGTTCATATAATTAACCCTGGAATGTACAGAGGCATTCACTTGGATTGATAAGGAACCTCTCATTGCCATTGCTGACAAGTCATCTGTCTTCCCTTAGAAAGCAACACTTTTTTGGAAAAAGTGTATTTTACAGTAATGGTTACGACCTTGCATAAGTATTTGTGATAGATACATGAGACAACTGAAGGTGGACACCTTAATTAAAGCCAAGGCCAATGATTTATGGTTTGCATGGAAAAATGGACAGAATCCCAGAAATGTATTAGAACATAGAACATAGAAAAAATACAGCACAAACAGGCCCTTCGGCCCACAAGTTGCACCGGTCATGTCCATACCTACCTAGGCCTATATATAGGCTTACCTATAACCCTCAATCCTATTAAGTCCCATGTACTCATCCAGAAGTCTCTTAAAAGACCCTATCGAGTTTGCCTCCACCACCACTGACGGCAGCCGATTCCGCTCACCCACCACCCTCTGTGTGAAAAACTTATCCCTGACATCTCCTCTGTACCTACTCCCCAGCACCTTAAACCTGTGTCCTCTCGTAGCAGCCATTTCAGCCCTGGGAAAAAGCCTCCAAGAATGCACCCGATCTATACCTCTCAACATCTTGTACACCTCTATCAGGTCACCTCTCATCCTTCGTCTCTCCAAGGAGAAAAGACCGAGCTCCCTCAGCCTATCCTCATAAGGCATGCCACCCAATCCAGGCAACATCCTTGTAAATCTTCTCTGCACCCTTTCAATCATTTCCACATCCCTCCTGTAATGAGGCGACCAGAACTGAGCACAGTACTCCAAGTGGGGTCTGACGAGGGTCTTATAAAGCTGCATCATTATCTCCCGACTTCTAAACTCAATCCCTCGATTGATGAAGGCCAGCACACCATACGCTTTCTTAACCACCTCCTCCACCTGCGAGGCCGATTTAAGAGTCCTATGGACCGGGTAATCCTTCCAATTTTAGGAAAAATCCTGAAATCATGCGTAATAAAACCAAGGTTTTGACTTATTGAATAGAAATGGGCAGAATAGTGGAATAAGAAATCTAAAACATTGATACAAATCCCAGAAACCTACATCATAAAAATGGGATTTAGCATATTAGGTTGGCTTTGCAAGTTGGCAAAGTACTTTGTGAGAATCCATACTCACAGAATGAACTCCATTCAGTCATCATCACTCAGTTAAAGAAAGTCTTACATAGATACACTGCCTCTCATCACACGACAGTGGCCCATTCTGATCACTCCCTGACATTTATCCTCCCTGAAACCACTATTACAGATAAATAGCACAGAGATGGTCATTTACAAGATACTGTAATGGGATTATTTTCATGAGTGAACAACAGACGTGAAAAAATCACCTGGCTCCACTTCACCTGGTAGCAAACTTATTATTTCATCAATTCTATTTATCTGCTAATGATGACAATCTATCTTTTCCGTCACATAGGGAGGTGATGTGTGTTCATCTGAGCTAGTTTTGAGTAAAATAACCCCAGAGATCTGAAGTCTGATATAGTCTTCCTAAATACTTTAGGGGCAATTTAGCATGGCCAGTCCACCTAACCCACACGTCTTTGGAGTGTGGGAGGAAACCCATGCAGACATGGGGAGAATGTGCAAACTCCACACAGACAGTGACCCAAGCCGAGAATGGAACCTGGGTCCCTGGCGCTGTGAGGCAGCAGTGCTAACCACTGTGCCACCGTGCCACCCTTGTGCTAATGTGCCACTTTATATAACATAGTAAGAGTATATATATTTATATAATAAATGTACATTATATACATTTGTTTTATGATCTGACAAAAACAAGCTTGTTAAATTATTTTCCGCTATAATTGTGGAAAAGTTTTCTTTTGGTGAAAGCATTCTAATCTTTACATTTCTCTTGCTGCTGTTTGCCCTTTAGAATTGGGATTTTTTCCTCAACATTTCTTCTATTGTTCATTTTAACAAATTGCAAACTCTGAAAAAAAGTCTTTTTTTTTTAAAAAAAGGCTTGTCTCCATAACTCTGGTGTATTTTTCCCCAGTGCCTCTGATCTCTGCAAAGTTATTGCAAAGTCCATCAGATAGAGGCTGACAGAATGGACAGTCACTAACTCAAAGGGAAAAAGGAGGTTTCTTTCCACTATTTTTCTGTCCATTCTGTTTTTCACTGTGATCTGCAGCAAAAAAACACCGACTGTCAACTCTGTCTGTTTGAATCAAACTCATTCTGCTTTAATCACGGGGTTGATGTGTGTGATTCTGAGATAGGGTCTGTTTCAGTCGTTGCAAAGTCGAATCAATTGTTCACGAATCGCAGACCAACCTCTCAGCGCTGGAGGTTAAGGAAGAAGAAAGAAAAACTTCTATTTTTATGACGCTGTTCAGACCAAACGGTCATGCAACCAAATGGAAAGACTTTTTGAGGTCTACTCACTAATCCCAATGGATTAAGAAGACTAATTTATCCATATTTTGAGAGAGACACTCAGTGAAATGTTTTGTCTTAAAAAAGATTACAGACATATTAGTTTCTACTTGGGTATTTTCCATAGTTTCGCAATGAGGTCTGGACAAAAGCAAAGATAGGGCACCACGAAACCTGAGTATCAATGTTAAATATGAATGAACAAAGAACAGTACAGCACAGGAACAGGTCATTTGGCCCACCAAGCCTGCACCAATCATGTAGTCCTATCCAGACCAACCGCTTGTATCCCTCCATTCCCCACCTGTTTATGTGTCTATACAGTTTAGTCTTAAATGTCGCTAAAGTGTCTGCCTCAACCACCTCACTTGGCAGCGCATTCCAGACCCCCACCACCCTCTGTGTAAAAAACTTCCCCCGCACATCTCCACTGAACCTTTCCCCACTTATCTTGAACTTGTGCCCCCTGTTATTGTCATTTCCACCCTGGGAAAAAGCTTCCAACTGTTCACCCTATCCATACCCCTCATAATTTTATAAACTTCTATCAGGTCTCCCCTCAGCCTCCGTCTTTCCAGGGAGAACAATCCCAGTTTATTCAATCTCTCCTCATAGCTAATACCCTCCATACCAGGCAACATCCTGGTAAACCTTTTCTGCACTCTCTCCAAAGCCTCCATGCCCTTCTGGTAGGGTGGTGACCAGAATTGGACACAGTATTCCAAATGTGGCCGAATTAATGCTTTATATAACTGGAACATAATTTGCCAACTTTTGTACTCGATGCCCCGGCCGATGAAGGCGAGTGTGCCGTATGCTTTCTTCACCACCTTTTCCACCTGTGCTGCCACTTTGAAGGATCTGTGGACCTGTACTCCCAGATCTCTCTGTGTGTCTCTGCCCCTGATGAATACATGCCTTTTCTCTTGCTGGCCAACACATAACAACCAATGTCAATAAATGCCAAAGTCTGGCTTATTTGCGTGTGACTTTGTCATGAATGAAGTGAAGCCTGGAGTTATACAAGAGTCAGCAATTCAACCTTGTAACCTTATTCTGCCATTAAACCGGGTCAAACCTATTTAACCTCATTGACTCCATGTCCCTTTGATGTCCAGATTCAACAAAATCTATCGCTCATGGCTTTAAGAATTCAATTGGCCCAACCTTCACAGTCGCTTGAGGAGTTTGTGTTAGATTGACTCCATGTGAAAATTTCACTTGTCTATGGCCAGGTTCTGATTTGAAGCTTTATGTGACCTGGTTCTGGATGTCCCCAACAAAGAAAATTGTTTCTCTGCACCAACCTGATTATTTTTTTATTGTTTCAAACACTAAATTTGATCATCTCTCAAATTTCTAAATTCATGCAAACTTTTGTGGTACTTGTCCTCATAATTTAACTTTTGAAATCCTAGTGATATTCTGATAAATCTGCATTTTAACCCTCTCCAATGACAACATATCCACCTGAAGCTTTGGTGTCCAACTATGGGTGGTACAGTGGCACAGTGGTTAGCACTGCTGCCTCACAGTGCCAGGGACCCAGGTTCAATTCTAGCCTTGGGTCACTGTCTGTGCGGAGTCTGCACATTCTCCCCGTGTCTGTGTGGGTTTCCTCCCACAGTCCAAAAGATGTGCCAGTTAGGTGCATTGGCCATGCTAAATTTTCCCTCAGTGTACCCAGACAGGAGCTGGAGTGTGGCAACGAGGGGATTTTCACAGTAACTTCATTGCAGTGTTAATGTAAATCTACTTGTGACACTAATAAATAAACTTAAAGAACTGAGTGCAGTATTGCCAAATGGGTTCTGGGCAAATCCCTTCCAACTGAAACTTCACTGTCATGTTGCAACTCTGCTTGAGATAAAGGCTGACTTTTCAGTAATCTTTCTAATTACTTTCTGTATCTGTACAGTAGCTGTAAGGGATCTGTGTTCAGCTACATTCAAATCTCTTTCTTCCTTCAAAACGCCAAATCTCTCAACATCTAGAAAACATTCTGATGTCTTTCTTGAATCTAAAGCCATTACATTTCCCACAGGGCATTCCAGGATTTTTCCTTCATACTTTATCTGTGCATGTTCCTTTGCAATGTCTTCATCCCATCTATAAAACTTATTGTGTCTTCTCATTTAATGGTATCGGTACATCTGGATAGGTAATATTTAATTTCTTCATTCGAGTTGTTTCTGTTGATGGTGAGAAGTCGGAGGCTCAGTACTGATCACAGTAAGAAGTTTGACAACACCAGGTTAAAGTCCAACAGGTTTATTTGGTAGCAAAAGCCACACAAGCTTTCGAAGCTCTAAGCCCCTTCTTCAGGTGAGTGGGAATTCTGTTCACAAACAGAGTTTATAAAGACACAGACTCAATTTACATGAATAATGGTTGGAATGCGAATACTTACAACTAATCAAGTCTTTAAGAAACAAAACAATGGGAGTGGAGAGAGCATCAAGACAGGCTAAAAAGATGTGTATTGTCTCCAGACAAGACAGCCAGTGAAACTCTGCAGGTCCACGCAACTGTGGGCGTTACAAATAGTGTGACATGAACCCAATATCCCGGTTGAGGTCGTCCTCGTGTGTGCGGAACTTGGCTATCAGTTTCTGCTCAGCGACTCTGCGCTGTCGTGTGTCGCGAAGGCCGCCTTGGAGAACGCTTACCCGAATATCAGAGGCCGAATGCCCGTGACCGTGACTATTTGTAATGCCCACAGTTGCGTGGACCTGCAGAGTTTCACTGGCTGTCTTGTCTGGAGACAATACACATCTTTTTAGCCTGTCTTGATGCTCTCTCCACTCCCATTGTTTTGTTTCTTAAAGACTTGATTAGTTGTAAGTATTCGCATTCCAACCATTATTCATGTAAATTGAGTCTGTGTCTTTATAAACTCTGTTTGTGAACAGAATTCCCACTCACCTGAAGAAGGGGCTTAGAGCTTTGAAAGCTTGTGTGGCTTTTGCTACCAAATAAACCTGTTGGACTTTAACCTGGTGTTGTCAAACTTCTTACTGTGTTTACCCCAGTCCAACGCCGGCATCTCCACATCATCAGTACTGATCCCCAGGAAGGCCAGTTCCACCAGGGAATGTTCCCTTAATTCTGATATTTTAACTTCCACATCAGAAACAATTAGTTAGCAACCCATGTAAAAGGTTATCTTGAACCCTGTGCGTTTCCAATGATGTGAATAATCTCTTGTACAGAACTTTTATTTAAAAGTAAAAGTTTATTTATCAGTAACAAGTAAGGCTTACATTAACACTGCAATGAAATTACTGTGAAATTCCCCTAGTCACCACACTCAGGCGCCTGTTCAGGTACACTAAGGGAGAGTTTAGCCAATGCACCTAACCAGCACGTCTTTCAGACTGTGAGAGGAAACCAGAGCACCCGGAGAAAACCCACACAGACACGGGGAGAACATGCAAACTCCACACAGACAGTGACCCAAGTTGGGAATCGAACCCGGGTCCTTGACGCTGTGAGGCAGTAGTGTTAACCACTGTGTTACAGTGCCGCCCAAGGCAGGTGCCTTCTAAAAGTTCTTAGTAAAAGTTCGCCTTGATAGACACTCCCCCGACACTCCTCCAAATATTCACCCAAATCACTCAAACAGGACTGCCCTTTCACAAAACCATGTGCACTCTCTTTGATCAGATAATGTTTAAGGTGCGCAGTCTCCCTGTAGCTGGTAAGAAGTTGCAATCATTTCCTCTCATCTGATGTTAAGCTGATGAGTCTACAGTTATCTATCCTTCTCCAATAATGCATTCACAATTCTCCAGTCCAAAAAATATACAGTTCTTGAATGTCGAAGGCTTTGCTTAATTTCGAGTAGCCTCTAGAATTTAACACTCTGGGGTCGAAGCCATCAGATCCTGGAGATTTGTCAATCATAAAAACTCCACTACTTTCTCCGTGAACAATTCCGAACATTCTGAATCCACTAAGTTGTTGCCCTAACAGACATTCCCGACCTCAGGCACCTCACTGGGGTAAGTGCAGATTCACCCATTCACTTCCTCTGCTCAGTTCAATTCTTACCCCCCTGAAAGTTTTTAACCTGCGCGGAGTTTCTCTCTCCCACTGATACAACAGTCATTGCTGGGTCCGTTCTTGTGTTTTATATCCATCAATGAATGATTTCCACAGCAGACAGTGGATCACAGTCTCGCCATCATTTTGGTTATAGTCCAATTCAGAACAGAACTTTCGCCGTTTAACTTTTAGAAAAGAAACAGTGAAGATGTTTCTCCTGGATTCCTGTCCTATGGAATATTCGAGAGGACAGTCAAAATGACAGCTCCAAGTTGGCAAAGTTTGCAACAGAGTCTGGAATGTTGTTAAGTAAAGGGAGCTAAATCCTCAGGGGATATCACACTGATATTTTTACGAATCTCCTGTCATTGCAGTGGGTGTAAACTACAAACAATATCTATTCTGCCAGATTTTCTCGGCTAAATCGCCATTGTTTAAAAGGTTTGTAAGTTTTGTTTTATAGAGTTATTATTTGAACAATCGCCTGCGTTCTAAAACCAATTTATCAAATCTTAACTCAAAATTAGCGAAAAATCATCTTACAACCTTTATCTGAAACATTGCAATCGATTCCCAAAAATCACACATTGTTGTGTACTTAACACATTTATTAAACTACTCCCTCTCTCTCAACTTTCTTTAAGTAGGGTTCCAAGAAGTTATGTTTCCTTACCTTGGCTAATTTGAATTTGTGTCGGGGGTATAGCGGCTTCTAACATCAGCAGGAGAGACAGGATTGCACAAACATTGCAGCTCATCATTGTGAAAGCTCTCAGGATTAAACCCCAGCCACAAGTCACTACACTCTGATCTCTCCCTCCAAACTCAGCCTCTACACTCCCCTTTATGGAAATCAGACTCTGTGGACAGGAGGCTGCTTTTATTTCCTAAAAAGGGCTGTTTAGCTCCAGAAAAAAAACTAGCGTTAAAGGTTTGGGGTCTTGAGGAAATGCAACCGGTGTTTTCTCCTTCAAACAGGCACCTTTGTGATGTTCACACCAAACTCAGAAGGCAGCTCGCCATCACCTTCCCGAAGGACAATTAGAGATGGGCAACAAACGCTGGCCCAGCCACCCACACCCACTTCCCAGAAACAAATCCACTCAGGAAAGGTGCCAATGTTTTTGGGAGTGCAGGGGGAGAATGGGGAGATTTCTGTCAGGGTGCTGGGTTTCTGTGCAGTCCATCTGGAAATAGTTCACAAGTTGAATATGAACAGTCCTCCATGTGGATGAAACGGGCTAACATCTCCATCCAGACACCGAGGCGGAACTCGGCTGTGAATCTCAGCACCATTGGCCACCCCATCCTGCAAGGCACCTTTGCAAATAAGACCTGGGAAGAGACATGGAGATTGAAGTTGTGGTTCACTCTGAGTGGCTCCGTGAGACAGGACTCTGTGCTCCAGGGGCTGTTTCCAGGGACACTCTCTGGGGGGAATTTTACCATTTTGAGTCGAAGTGCCGGATCTGTGCGTCAGATAGATCCGAGCCTGGAATCTTCTTTCCAGCGCGCCCATACGCGTTTTGCCGGCTCCGGCCCAATCCGCGATGTGGGCGGGGCTTAGCGCTGGCGGACCAATCGGAGCTCTGAACTGCGCATGCGCAGTTCGAAAAAAACCTGACAGAGCGCGCCCGGGCGCGAGAAAAAAAGCAGAAAGCGAAGAGAGTGGCTCTCTGACGATCATCCTCTGGTCGGGGGGGTGGGGGGTGTGGGGGAGTGGGGGGTGTGGGAGGGGAGGGGTTGTGACGTCGCATCCCCGGGGGGGGGGGGGGGGAGGGGAGGGGAGAGGGTGTGACCAATCATCCCCTGGGCGGGGGGAGGAGAGGGGGTGTGACGTCTCATCCTCTGGTCAGGGGGTTTCCGCTGCCTGTCTGCGGCCGATCCCTCCTGGCACTATCACTGGTTCACTACCTGCCACAGCCATCTCTCCCGCTTTCTCGCACCTGCAGGGAAGAGTAATCTGTAACTGGTAGTGACGTATCATCCCCCAGGGGATAATACGTCACACCCCCTCTCCACCCCACCCAGGGGATGATACGTCACACCCCCTCTCCACCCCACCCAGGGGATGATCGGTCACACCCCCTCTCCTCCTCCCACCCCCCTCCCACCCCGACCAGAGGATGACCTGGGTCAGGGAGCCGTTGCAGTCTCTGACCCCGCTCTTCGGAGGCTGCAGCGGTGACTTCAGACTTTTATTTTGCAGGTCGGTAACAGCACGGACGCGGATCGGGACAGAAGACAGTAAAGTGGGATTTGCACCACTAGGTTTGGATGAGAATTGGAAAAAGCTGATTAGAAACCAGATAGAACCATAGAACATTACAGCACAGAAACAGGCCTTTTGGCCCTTCTTGGCTGTGCCGAACCATTTTTCTGCCTAGCCCCACTGACCTGCACCTGGACCATATCCCTCCACACCCCTCTCATCCATGAACCCGTCCAAGCTTTTCTTAAATGCTAAAAGTGAGCCCGCATTTACCACTTTATCCGGCAGCTCATTCCACACTCCCACCACTCTCTGTGTGAAGAAGCCCCCCCTAATATTCCCTTTAAACTTTTCCCCCTTCACCCTTAACCCATGCCCTCTGGTTTTTTTCTCCCCTTGCCTCAGTGGAAAAAGCCTGCTTGCATTCATTCTATCTATACATAGAACATAGAACATAGAAAAACTACAGCACAAACAGGCCCTTCGGCCCACAAGTTGTGCCGAACACATCCCTACCTTCTACCATTTATATAGATGATCTGGAGGAGGGGACGGAGTGTAGGGTAATGAAGTTTGCAGACGACACAAAGATAAGTGGAAAAGTGAATCGTGTGGAGGACGGAGAAGATCTGCAGAGAGATTTGGACAGGCTGAGTGAGTGGGCGAGGATATGGCAAATGGAGTATAACGTTGATAAATGCGAGGTTATACACTTTGGAGGAAATAATAACAAATGGGATTACTATCTCAATGGAAACAAATTAAAACATGCTACCGTGCAAAGGGACCTGGGGGTCCTTGTGCATGAGACGCAAAAGCCCAGTCTGCAGGTACAACAGGTGATCAGGAAGGCAAATGGGATGTTGGCCTATATTGCGAGGGGGATAGAATATAAAAGCAGGGATGTCTTGATGCACCTGTACAGGGCATTGGTGAGGCCGCAGCTGGAATACTGTGTGCAGTATTGGTCCCCTTATATGAGGAAGGATATATTGGCATTGGAGGGAGTGCAGAGAAGGTTCACCAGGTTGATACCGGAGATGAGGGGTTTGGATTATGAGGAGAGGCTGAGGAGATTGGGTTTGTACTCGTTGGAGTTTAGAAGGATGAGGGGGGATCTTATGGAGACTTATAAGATAATGCGGGGGCTGGATAGGGTGGAGGCGGAGAGATTCTTTCCACTTAGTAAGGAAGTTAAAACTAGAGGACACAGCCTCAAAATAAAGGGGGGTCGGTTTAAGACAGAGTTGAGGAGGAACTTCTTCTCCCAGAGGGTGGTGAATCTCTGGAATTCTCTGCCCACTGAGGTGGTGGAGGCTACCTCGCTGAATATGTTTAAAGCGCGGATGGATGGATTCCTGATCGGTAAGGGAATTAAGGGTTATGGGGATCAGGCGGGTAAGTGGTACTGATCCACGTCAGATCAGCCATGATCTTATTGAATGGCGGGGCAGGCTCGAGGGGCTAGATGGCCTACTCCTGCTCCTATTTCTTATGTTCTTATGTTCTAGACCTACCTATAACCCTCAATCCTATTAAGCTCCATGTACTCATCCAGGAGTCTCTTAAAAGACCCTATTGAGTTCGCCTCCACCACCACTGACGGCAGCCGATTCCACTCGCCCACCACCCTCTGTGTGAAAAACTTACCCCTAACATCTCCCCTGTACCTACCCCCCAGCACCTTAAACCTGTGTCCTCTCGTAGCAGACATTTCCACCCTGGGAAAAAGCCTCTGAGAGTCCACCCGATCTATGCCTCTCAACATCTTATGCACCTCTATTAGGTCTCCTCTCATCCTTCGTCTCTCCAAGGAGAAAAGACCGAGCTCCCTCAGCCTATCCTCATAAGGCATGCCACTCAATCCAGGCAACATCCTTGTAAATCTCCTCTGCACCCTTTCAATCTTTTCCACATCCTTCCTATAGTGAGGCGACCAGAACTGAGCACAGTACTCCAAGTGGGGTCTGACGAGGGTCTTATATAGCTGCATCATTATCCCCGGACTCCTAAACTCAATCCCTCGATTGATAAAGGCCAGCACACCATACGCCTTCTTAACCACCTCCTCCACCTGCGGGGCCGATTTTAGAGTCCTATGGACCCGGACCCCAAGGTCCTTCTGATCCTGTACAGTACTAAGAGTCTTTCCCTTTATATTGTACTCCTTCATCCCATTTGACCTACCAAAATGGACCACGACGCATTTATCTGGGTTGAAGTCCATCTGCCACTTGTCCGCCCAGTCTTGCATTCTATCTATGTCCCTCTGTAACTTCTGACATCCCTCCAGACTATCCACAACCCCACCAACCTTCGTGTCATCGGCAAACTTACCAACCCATCCCTCCGCTTCCTCATCCAGGTCATTTATGAAAATGACAAACAGCAAGGGTCTCAGAACAGATCCCTGAGGCACACCTCCATTTAGAAAAAGACCCATCTATACCCACTCTCTGCCTCCTTTGGGCAAGCCAGTTCTGGATCCACCGGGCAGCAGCCCCTTGGATCCCATGCCCTCTCACTTTTTCTAGAAGCCTTGCATGGGGGACCTTATCAAACGCCTTGCTAAAATCCATATAAACCACATCTACCGCCTTCCCTTTGTCATAATTTTATACACCTCTGTCAAATCTCCCCTCATTCAGGGTCCATAGGACTCTGAAATCGGCCCATTTATTTACCCCACTAATCCCCTTGGCCAATCCACCTAACCTATGCATCTTTGGAGTGTTGGAGGAAATCAGAGCACTTGGATGAAACCCATGCAGACATGGGGAGAACATGCAAACTCCACACAGACAGTCACCCAAGGCCGGTATTGAACCCAGGCCCCTGGTGCTATGAAGCAGCAGTGCTAGCCACTGTGCCACCGTACCGCTCATGAGAGGTTGAATAAACTAGGATCGTTTTCACTGGGGAGACAGAGGCTGAGGGGAGACCTGATAGAAGTCTACAAAATTATGAGAAGCATAGACGAGGTGGATAGTCAGAGGCTTTTTCCCAGGGTGGAAGTGTCAGTTACGAAGAGGCAGAGGTTCAGGGTGAGAGGGGGAAAGTTTAAGGGAGATGTGCGGGGGAATCTTTTCATGCAGAGAGTGGTGGGTACCAGAGGAGGTGGTGGAAGCAGGCACATTAGCAACATTTAAGAGGCATCTGGATGGGTCCATGAATAGGGAGGGAATAGAGGGATACGGACCGAGTAAGGACAGAATAATTTTTTTCGTTTAGTTAGGGCATCATGATTGGCGTAGGCTTGGAGGGCCGAAGGGCCTGTTCCTGTGCTGTGCTTTTCTTTGTTTTTTATTCGTTGTTGATAAAAGGATCAAGAATGAGAGGACAGAGATTTAAGGTAATTCACAAGAGAGGCAAAAGTGACAAGAGGAAGATCTTTTTCACCCAGCAAGTGGTTAGGGTTTGGAATGCACTGCCTGAGAGTGTCACAGAGTCATAGAGTCAGAGAGGTTTACAGCATGGAAACAGGCCCTTCGGCCCAACTTGTCCATGCCGCCCTTTTTTTTAAACCCCTAAGCTAATCCCAATTGCCCGCGTTTGGCCCATGTCTCTCGATACCCATCGTACCCATGTAACTATCTAAATGCTTTTCAAAAGACAAAATTGTACCCGCCTCTACTACTACCTCTGGCAGCTTGTTCCACATACTCACCACCCTCTGTGTGAAAAAGTGCCCTTCTGGACACTTTTGTATCTCTCCCTTCGCACCATAAACCTATGCCCTCTAGTTTTAGACTCCCCTACCTTTGGGAAAAAATATTGACTATCTAGCTGATCTATGCCCCTCATTATTTTAAAGACCTCTATAAGATCACCCGTCAGCCTCCTACGTTCCAGAGAAAAAAGTCCCAGTCTATCCAGCCTCTCCTTATAACTCAATCCATCAAGTCCCGATGGCATCCTAGTAAATCTTTTCTGCACTCTTTCTAGTTTAATAATATCCTTTCTATAATAGGGTGACCAGAATTGCTCACAGTCTTCCAAGTGTGGCCTTACCAATGTCTTGTACAACTTCAACAAGGCATCCTAACTCCTGTATTCAATGTTCTGATCAATGAAACCAAGCATGCCGAATGCCGCCTTCACCACTCTGTCCACCTGTGACTCCACTTTCAAGGAGCTATGAACATGTACCCCTAGATCTTTTTGTTCTGTAACTCTCCCCAATGCCCTACCATTAACAGAGTAAGTCCTGCCCTGGTTCAATCTACCAAAATGCATCACCTCGCATTTATCTAAATTAAACTCCATCTGCCATTCGTCAGCCCACTGGCCCAATTGATCAAGATCCCGTTGCAATCGGAGATAACTTTCTTCTCTGTCCACAATGCCATCAATCTTGATATCATCTGCAAACTTACTAACCATGCCTCCTATATTCTCATCCAAATCATTAATATGAATGACAAATAACAGTGGACCCAGCACTGAACCCTGAGGCACACCGCTGGTCACAGGCCTCCAGTTTGAAAAACAACCTTCTACAACCACCCTCTGGCTTCTGTCAAGGAGCCAATTTTGTATCCATTTAGATACCTCATCCTACATCCCGTGAGATTTAACCTTATGCAACAACGTACCATGCGGTACCTTGTCAAAGGCCAAAGTTCATGTAACAACATCAACTGCACTGCCCTCATCTACCTTCTTGGTTACCCCTTCAAAAACTCAATCAAACTTGTGAGACATGATTTTCCACTCACAAAGCCATGCTGACTGTCCCTAATCAGTCCATGCATCTCTAAATGCCTGTAGATCCTGTCTCTCAAAATAACTTCCAACAACTTACCCACCACAGATGTGAGGCTCACTGGCCTGTAGTTCCCAGGCTTTTCCCTGCAGCCCTTTTTAAACAAAGGCCCAACATTTGCCACCCTCCAATCTTCAGGCACCTCACCCGTGATAATCGATGATTCAAATATCTCGGCTACGGGACCTGCAATTGCCTCCCTAGCCTCCCGCAATGTCCTGGGATACACCATCAGGTCCCGGGGATTTATCTACCTTGATGCGCTTTACGATTTCCAGCACCTCCTTCTCTGTGATGTGTACATTCCTCAAGACATCACTATTTATTTCCCAAAGTTCCCTAACATCCATGCTTTTCTCAACAGTAAATACTGATGAGAAATATTAATTTAGGATCTCACCCATCTCTTGTGGATCCGCACATGGATGACCTTGTTGATCCTTAAGAGGCCCTACTCTCTCCCTTGTTACTCTTTTGCCCTTTATGCATTTGTAGAAGCTCTTTGGATTCTTTGGTGTGGTGGAGACAGGGTCAATCGAGGCTTTCAAAAGAGGAATTAGGCTATTACCTGAAAAGGAAGATTGTGCAGGGTTACAGGGAGATAGTGCGAGTGTAGCTCTAAGTGAATTGCTCATTCAAAGAGCTGGTGCAGATATGATGGGCCGAATAGCCTCCTTCTGCACTGTAACAATTCTGTGATTCTGTGATGGGGGAATTACATGATGTGGAGTTGCCGGTGTTGGACTGGGGTGGGCACAGTAAGAAGTCTCACAACATCAGGTTAAAGTCCAACAGGTTTATTTGGTAGCACGAGCTTTTGGAGTCTCGCTCCTTCTTTACCTGAAGGAGGAGCGACTCTCCGAAAACTTGTGCTACCAAATAAACCAGAGTTACATGAATACATAGGAGCAAATCAAATAATGCAACAAATGGAAACAATTTTATTTTGAATATTGAATTTAGCATGTGATTGGCTACACACCAAAGAGAAGCTGGTTTAAAGTAATATTTGGAACATGGAATAAGCTATCAGGCTGTGCTGGGGTCTGGCTACCACCTCCCCCCCTCCCCCCAACCCCCCCGTCAGCTGCAAGCTGGAGTCTGGGAGCCCCCCAGTCAGCTGCAAGCTGCAAGCTGGAGTCTGGGAGCCCCCCAGTCAGCTGCAAGTGGGACATCAGCTACTCCCATCAGAGAGACAAACATTCACTCTGATGATTGACTTTCCAGCTTATCTCCAATCACTAAACCCTTGCTGAAAGTTGAGAGGTTTGTTTTGATTGCAGCAAAGCGCTTCTGCTTTCTTTTAACTGCTGATGTTTAGTGTTCCTATCTCCTGGGCGACTGGATCAAAAAGTACAACAGTTTAAAGGCCAATCAGTCCATGTTTTTGAAGAAATCAGCAATGTTCAATTTACACAGTTGTTTTCTGTGCCCAAACTCAGTATAAATTATGTTCTGTATTTGTATTTATTCCTATTGGCTGATTGGAACTCTCTGTGTTAATGTGTGCCGCAGACATGATGTAATAGATCTACCGCGGGAAACAGAGAGGAAGGAACAGCCATGGGAGAGATCACACGTCACCAATAAAACGCCATTTGCTTTTAACCAGAATCTGTCCTGTGTATCACGTCTCCAATACACAATAAATTATACCTGCTGTAATCAAGAAAATGGAAGGCTTATTTAAAAATCACTTTTGCAACCAATTTGGTCAATCTTCCATCAGGAAGTCCAAGTTTCCTTTTATTCCCTGCTTCTTCCACAAAGGATTTGGTTTGCGATTGAGATCGGATCAGATTGCCATTGTTTAATGGTATTGATTAGAATGGGTGGCGATGTTCCGATTCTATCAGCTGTAAATGTGTAGGATTGTCACAATAATCAGCACTGCTGATCTGAAAGGAAGGAGGCGGTTTGGATCTTGCAATGTTAGTCGTATCAATGCACATTTTAAAAAAAATACTTGTACAATATTTTTACTAACTCTATACAGGAGCGATGGGCAACCCAGGCAGCATGAGAGTGTCCAACCTTCATCACTGTGGGTCACAAGGTTGAAATCAGGCTTGTTCACTAACCGTGACCCCATGAATAAGATTAAATACATTTAATACAGGCTGAATATTTCACAACTAGTTGTAGAAAATGTTTAGTAATTCTATATTAATACAATTATCATCAACATCAGTGGTAACAACAGAAGGAATATTGATGCTTTGGACACAGAGGAAGCGCACGGCTCTCACACTCAATGTTGTGAGCAATCAGCACCCACCTCACTTCACTCGCCATGGGCTTTCCGTGTGGATCGCTTCAGTCACACCGCTCGGAAAAAAACGACCCGATGGGAATCAGTGGAATGTGGTAACCCTCAGCCTGGGCAACGGTCAACAAAATGTCACATGGGCCTCACTCAGAATGTGGAGATGCCGGCGTTGGACTGGGGTGAACACAGTAAGAGTTTTAACAACACCAGGTTAAAGTCCAACAGGTTTATTTGGTAGCAAATGCCATTAGCTTTTGGAGCCCTGCTCCTTCGTAGATGGAGTGGATATCTGCTCTCAAACAGGGCACAGAAACACAAAATCAAGTTACAGAATACTGATTAGAATGCGAATCTTTACAACTAATCAAGTATTGAAGATACAGACAATGTGAGTGGAGGGAGCATTAGGCACAGGTTAAAGAAATGTGTATTGTCTCCAGACAGGACAGCCAGTGAGATTCTGCAAGTCCAGGAGGCAAGCTGTGGGGCTTACCGATAGTGTGACATGAACCCAAGATCCCGGTTTAGGCCGTCCTCATGTGTGCAGAACTTGGCTATCAGTTTCTGCTCAGCGACTCTGCGCTGTCGTGTGTCGTGAAGGCTGCCTTGGAGAAAGCTTACCCGAAGATCAGAGACTGAATGCCCGCGACCGCTGAAGTGCTCCCCCACAGGAAGAGAACAGTCTTGCCTGGTGATTGTCGAGCAGTGTTCATTCATCCGTTGTCGTAGCGTCTGCATGGTTTCCCCAATGTACCATGCCTCAGGACATCCTTTCCTGCAGCGTATCAGGTAGACAACGTTGGCCAAGTTGCAAGAGTATGTACCGTGTACCTGGTAGATGGTGTTCTCATGTGAGATGATGGCATCCGTGTCGATGATCCGGCACGTTTTGCAGAGGTTGCTGTGGCAGGGTTGTGTGGTGTCGTGGTCACTGTTCTCCTGAAGGCTGGGTAGTTTGCTGCGGACAATGGTCTGTTTGAGGTTGTGCAGTTGTTTGAAGGCAAGAAGTGGGAGTGTGGGGATGGCCTTGGCGAGATGTTCGTCTTCATCAATGACATGTTGAAGGCTCTGGTGGAGATGCCGTAGCTTCTCCGCTCCGGGGAAGTACTGGACGACGAAGGGTACTCTGTCCACCGTGTCCCGTGTTTGTCGTCTGAGGAGGTCGGTGCGGTTTTTCGCTGTGGCGCGTCGGAACTGTCGATCGATGAGTCGAGCGCCATATCCTGTTCTTATGAGGGCATCTTTCAGCGTCTGGAGGTGTCTGTTGTGATCCTCCTCATCCGAGCAGATCCTGTGTATACGGAGGGCTTGTCCGTAGGGGATGGCTTCTTTAATGTGTTTAGGGTGGAAGCTGGAGAAGTGGAGCATCGTGAGGTTATCCGTGGGCTTGCTGTACAGTGAGGTGCTGAGGTGACCGTCCTATCTACCTGATACGCTGCAGGAAAGGATGTCCCGAGGCATGGTACATTGGGGAAACTATGCAGACGCTACGACAACGGATGAATGAACACCGCCCGACAATCACCAGGCAAGACTGTTCTCTTCCTGTGGGGGAACACTTCAGCGGTCACGGGCATTCAGTCTCTGATCTTCGGGTAAGCGTTCCCCAAGGCGGCCTTCACGACACGTGACAGCGCAGAGCCGCTGAGCAGAAACTGATAGCCAAGTTCCGTACACATGAGGACGGCCTAAACCGGGATCTTGGGTTCATGTCACACTATCGGTAAGCCCCACAGCTTGCCTCCTGGACTTGCAGAATCTCACTGGCTGTCCTGTCTGGAGACAATACACATCTCTTTAACCTGTGCCTAATGCTCCCTCCACCCACATTGTCTGTATCTTCAAGACTTGATTAGCTGTAAAGATTCGCATTCTAATCATTATTCTGTAACTTGATTTTGTGTCTCTGTGTCCTGTTTGAGAGCAGATACCCACTCCATCTGACGAAGGAGCAGTGCTCCAAAAGCTAATGGCATTTGCTACCAAATAAACCTGTTGGACTTTAACCTGGTGTTGTTAAAACTCTTACTGTCCTCACTCAGAACCCAGATGGGCCGCATGTGGCCCCCAGGAGGCAGGTTCCTCTTCACTGCCATTCCATGAAGGACAGGAAAAGAATAAACCAAAACAAGCAAAAGCTGTAAACATCCTAAATTCAGAATGAAATAGAAAGTGCTGGAAAACTACAACAATCAGCTGGCATCTGTGAAGAGAAACAAGAGGTCACAGTGTTCTGAAGAAGGTCGACACCTGAAATGTCCGAACCAACCCTGTCTCCTTACAGGAACTGACTGACTGCGGAATATTTAGGGCACGATTTTACAGCCTTACTCGTCCCAAAATCGTAAAATCCCACCTGAGGGTAACGGACCCTCCCATTCCCCGCCCCTCGCTCGCTCCGATTCCCGTGGCAACGTCCCGGTAAAATTCCAGCCTTAGTGTCTTATTACCATTCTTGAGCAATGGTTAACATATACAGGCATCTTGTATCAGCCTGTCACATAACCCCACACACTGAGAGTCACATAACCCCACACACTGAGAGTCACATAACCCCACACACTGAGAGTCACATAACCCCACACACTGAGAGTCACACACCCTCACGCTGACAGTCACATAACCCCACACACTGAGAGTCACATAACCCCACACACTGAGAGTCACATAACCCCACACACTGAGAGTCACACACCCTCACGCTGACAGTCACATAACCCCACACACTGAGAGTCACACACCCTCACGCTGACAGTCACATAACCCCACACACTGAGAGTCACATAACCCCACACACTGACAGTCACATAACCCCACACACTGAGAGTCACATAACCCCACACACTGACAGTCACATAACCCCACACACTGAGAGTCACATAACCCCACACACTGACAGTCACATAACCCCACACACTGAGAGTCACATAACCCCACACACTGAGAGTCATATAACCCCACACACTGACAGTCACATAACCCCACACACTGAGAGTCACATAACCCCACACACTGACAGTCACACAGCCCCACACACTGACAGTCACACAGCCCCACACTGACAGTCACACACCCTCACACTGACAGTCACATAACCCCACACACTGACAGTCACATAACCCCACACACTGACAGTCACACAGCCCCACACTGACAGTCACACACCCTCACACTGACAGTCACATAACCCCACACACTGACAGTCACATAACCCCACACACTGAGAGTCACATAACCCCACACACTGACAGTCACATAACCCCACACACTGACAGTCACATAACCCCACAGACTGAGAGTCACATAACCCCACACACTGACAGTCATGCACCCTCACACTGACAGTCACATAACCCCACACACTGACAGTCACATAACCCCACACACTGACAGTCACATAACCCCACACACTGAGAGTCACATAACCCCACACACTGACAGTCACATAACCCCACACACTGAGAGTCACATAACCCCACACACTGAGAGTCACATAACCCCACACACTGAGAGTCACATAACCCCACACACTGACAGTCACGCACCCTCACACTGACAGTCACATAACCCCACACACTGACAGTCCCATAACCCCACACACTGACAGTCACACAGCCTCACACTGACAGTCACATAACCCCACACACTGACAGTCCCATAACCCCACACACTGACAGTCACACACCCTCACACTGACAGTCACATAACCCCTCACACTGACAGTCACATAACCCCACACACTGACAGTCACACAGCCCCACACTGACAGTCACACACCCTCACACTGACAGTCACATAACCCCTCACACTGACAGTCACATAACCCCACACACTGACAGTCACACAGCCCCACACTGACAGTCACACACCCTCACACTGACAGTCACATAACCCCTCACACTGACAGTCACATAACCCCACACACTGACAGTCACACAGCCCCACACTGACAGTCACACACCCTCACACACTGACAGCCACATAACCCCACACACTGACAGTCACATATCTCCACACACTGACAGTCACACACCTTCACACTGACAGTCACACACCTTCACACTGACAGTCACATAACCCCACACACAAACAGTCACATAACCCCACACACTGACAGTCACACAGCCCCACACTGGCAGTCACAAAACCCCACACACTGACAGTCACACACCCTCACACTGTCAGTCACACACCCTCACACAGACAGTCACATAACCCCACACACTGACAGTCACACACCCTCACACTGACAGTCACACACCCTCACACTGACAGTCACACACCCTCACACAGACAGTCACACACCCTCACACAGACAGTCACACCCCTCACACAGACAGTCACACACCCTCACACAGACAGTCACACACCCTCACACAGACAGTCACACCCCTCACACAGTCACACAGCCCCACACTGACAGTCACACACCCTCACACTGACAGTCACATAACCCCACACAGTGACAGTCACATACCCTCACACTGACAGTCACACACCTTCACACTGACAGTCACACACCCCCCCACACTGACAGTCTCTGATCTCCAATTAGTTTTTCTTACCGGTGGACAGAAGCATCTGCAGGTGGGATCACACAATCCGTTTCTCTCACAAATAGGTTCATAATGGAAATTCCCACATTCTCTCTCTCTCTCTCTCACTCAGTGAGCTCGGAATTTACAAACTATCTCACACACACACTCAATGATTCTCTCTCACCGTGATGTTAATGAATAACCCAGAAACTTCAACAATTAACACTCTGTTCCCAGATTCAACACTTTAACAACCCAACGCTGGTATAGAACTCGCAACACAAACCATACTTGATCAGATCTTACATTCCACCAAATGTATCCACTCTAATATGTCAGTGCCTTATTCACTGACCCAGGAGCCACTGAGCACATTGTGGTGTGTTGTGACTTGTGTATCTGTCTACAGGACAGACTGCATCAACTCACTGAGATAACACACATGAACAGGCAATCAGGGAAAGACATGGGGCGACACGGTGGCACAGTGGTTAGCACTGCTGCTTCACAGCGCCAGGTACCCGGGTTCGATTCCTGGCTTGGGTCACTGTCTGTGTGGAGTTTAGCACATTCTCCCCATGTCTGCGTGGGTTTCCTTCGGGTGCTCCGGTTTCTTCCCACACAGTCCAAAGATGTGTAGGTTAGGTTGATTAGCCATGCTAAATTGCCCCTTAGTGTCAGGGGACGAGCAGGGTAAATATTTGGGGTTATGGGAGGGATTCTGTGCAGCTTTATCTCCTGTTCGTCCTGATCTCCATCCTTGCTCAGATCCAATTTCTACCTGAAAGAAATCATTGAAACAGAAGCAGCTGCATGAAACATCACCCTGTGTACAATAACCTCCTCCAGTATCCACCCTGTGTACAATAACCTCCTCCAGTATCCACCCTGTGTACAATAACCTCCTCCAGTATCCACCCTGTGTACAATATCCTCCTCCAGTATCTACCCTGTGTACAATAACCTCCTCCAGTATCCACCCTGTGTACAATATCCTCCTCCAGTATCCACCCTGTGTACAATAACCTCCTCCAGTATCCACCCTGTGTACAATAACCTCCTCCAGTATCCACCCTGTGTACAATAACCTCCTCCAGTATCCACCCTGTGTACAATAACCTCCTCCAGTATCCACCCTGTGTACAATAACCTCCTCCAGTATCCACCCTGTGTACAATAACAAAGAACAAACAAAGAACAATACAGCACAGGAACAGGCCCTTCGGCCCTCCAAGCCCGCGCCGCTCCCTGGCCCAAACTAGACCATTCTTTTGTATCCCTCCATACCCACTCCGTTCATGTGGCTGTCTAGATAAGTCTTAAACGTTCCCAGTGTGTCCGCCTCCACCACCTTGCCTGGCAGCGCATTCCAGGCCCCCACCACCCTCTGTGTAAAATATGTCCTTCTGGCTTATGATGAAAGTAAGGAGGTGTGGGATAGAGGGAAAGTTGGCCGATTGGATAGGTAACTGGCTGTCTGATCGAAGACAGAGGGTGGTGGTGGATGGAAAATTTTCGGACTGGAGGCAGGTTGCTAGCCGAGTGCCGCAGGGATCGGTGCTTGGTCCTCTGCTCTTTGTGATTTTTATTAATGACTTAGAGGAGGGGGCTGAAGGGTGGATCAGTAAATTTGCTGATGACACCAAGATTGGTGGAGTAGTGGATGAGGTGGAGGGCTGTTGTAGGCTGCAAAGAGACATAGATAGGATGCAAAGCTGGGCTGAAAAATGGCAAATGGAGTTTAACCCTGATAAATGTGAGGTGATTCATTTTGGTAGGACTAATTTAAATGTGGATTACAGGGTCAAAGGTAGGGTTCTGAAGACTGTGGAGGAACAGAGAGATCTTGGGGTCCATATCCACAGATCTCTAAAGGTTGCCACTCAAGTGGATAGAGCTGTGAAGAAGGCATATAGTGTGTTAGCTTTTATTAACAGGGGGTTGGAGTTTAAGAGCCGTGGGGTTATGCTGCAACTGTACAGGACCTTGGTGAGACCGCATTTGGAATATTGCGTGCAGTTCTGGTCACCTCACTATAAGAAGGATGTGGAAGCGCTGGAAAGAGTGCAGAGGAGATTTACCAGGATGCTGCCTGGTTTGGAGTGTCGGTCTTATGAGGAAAGGTTGAGGGAGCTGGGGCTGTTCTCTCTGGAGCGGAGGAGATTGAGGGGAGACTTAATAGAGGTTTATAAAATGATGAAGGGGATAGATCGAGTGAACGTTCAAAGACTATTTCCTCGGGTGGATGGAGCTATTACAAGGGGGCATAACTATAGGGTTCATGGTGGGAGATATAGGAAGGATATCAGAGGTAGGTTCTTCACGCAGAGAGTGGTTGGGGTGTGGAATGGACTGCCTGCAGTGATAGTGGAGTCAGACACTTTAGGAACATTTAAGCGGTTATTGGATAGGCACATGGAGCACACCAGGATGGTAGGGAGTGGGATAGCTTGATCTTGGTTTCAGATGAAGGTCGGCACAACATCGTGGGCCGAAGGGCCTGTTCTGTGCTGTAATGTTCTATATCCGTGTTAAACCTCCCCCCGCCCTCACCTTGAACCTATGACCCCTCGTGAACGTCACCACCGACCTGGGAAAAAGCTTCCCACCGTTCACCCTACCAATGCCTTTCATAATTTTATACACCTCTATTAGGTCTCCCCTCATCCTCCGTCTTTCCAGTGAGAACAACCCCAGTTTACCCAATCTCTCCTCATAACATCTGCTTGAAGTTGGAAGATTCTGGTCTGAACTCCCACTGAAAAAAACAGCGTGAATTACTCCAGTTTTCCTGTGAATTTAACACTTACAATGTTTTGGGGAGAATCCCCCCCCCCTCACCCTCCATCCCCCCCCCCCCCCCCCCCCCCCCGCCATGTGCAGTCACATGGAATCCTAACATTGATGATTATTGCCTTTTCCTCATCGTGGCTGGGTAAATATCCCAGAATTCCGTAATTAATACCATGTCCAGAGCGCAATCTTCACAAAAACGGCATTACTCAAAGTCCACAAAGCTTCCTGGGACAATGTGGCCACCCTCAGTGACTGAGGCCACGCACCAACTGACTCAAGAACAGCTCCTTCCCTGCTGCTGTCAGACTTTTGAATGGACCTACCTTGCATTAAGTTGATCTTTCTCTACACTCTCACTATGACTGTAACACTACATTCTGCACTATAGAACATAGAAACCGGGTAAGTGTTCTCCAAGGCGGCCTTCACGACACACGACAGCGCAGAGTTGCTGAGCAGAGGCTGACAGCCAAACTCCGCACACATGAGGACGGCCTCAACCGGGATCTTGGGTTCATGTCACACTATCTGTAATCCCCACGACTTGCCTGGGCTTGCAAAATCTCACTAACTGTCCTGTCTGGAGACAATACACATCTCTTTAACCTGTGCTTAATGCTCTCTCCACTCACACTGTCTGTACCTTTAAGACTTGATTAGCTGTAAAGACTCGCATTCCAATCATTATTCATTATTCTGTAAATTGAGTTTGTGTCTTTATATGCCCTGTTTGCTGTTTGTTAGCAGATCTCCCACTCACCTGACGAAGGAGCAGCACTCCGAAAGCTAGTGGCGTTTGCTACCAAATAAACCTGTTGGACTTTAACCTGGTGTTGTTAGACTCCTTACTGTGTTTGCCCCAGTCCAACGCTGGCATCTCCACATCATGGAGGGATTCACACATGGTGTTCCAGGAAAACAGGGCAAGGATTTTACAGGCAACGTGTTTGAGACCTTTGGAGCGGAAAGGAAGGCTGGAGATGAGACAGGAAAGAGGAGGGGTCAGGGACTTGTTTTGAGGAGGTGGGGGTAGGCGGGGGAGTGGGTGATGACAGATATCATGGCTACTCCCTCAGTTTTACTGAGACATCCTTGTTTCTACCTTCAGAACATTGTTCAAGTAGTGCCATGGCCAGACTCAGTGGGTAGATTTTAACTTTGTGTAATCGTGCAAAATGGGTGATAGGTGGCATGGTGGCACAGCGGTTAGCAATGCTGCCTCAGTAAGGAGAGGTCACCCTGTTGGGAGTCTTTTATAGACCTCCTAAAAGTTCTAGAGAGGTTGAGGAAAGGATTGCGGAGTCAATCCTGCTTAGGAGTGAAAGTAATAGGGCAATTGTTATGGGGGATTTTAACTTGACTAATATTGACTGGAATTGTTATAGCTCTAGCTCGTTAGAGGGGTCAGTTTTTGTTCAAAGCGTGAAGGAAGGTTTTTTGACTCAGTATGTAGACAGGCCAACTAGAGGTGAGGCTATATTGGATCTGGTGCTGGGAAATGAGCCAGACCAGGTGCTAGACTTGGAAGTTGTTGTGCATTTTGGTGATAGTGACCACAATTCGGTTACGTTCACCTTAGTGATGGAAAGGGATAGGCATGAACCTCGGGCCAGTGGTTTTAGCTGGGGGAAGGGTAATTATGAGGCTATTAGGAGAGAATTAGGAAACATAGGTTGGACTAGGAGATTACAGGGACTGGGAACGTCCGACATGTGGAGTTTTTTCAAGGAGCAGCTACTGCGAGTCTGTGATAGGTATGTCCCTGTCAGGCAAGGAGGAATTGGTAGGGCTAGGGAACCGTGGTGCACCAAAAAAGTTTCTTTGTTGGTTAAAAAGAAAAAGGAGGCTTATGTTCGGATGAGACGTGAGCACTCGGGTAGTGCACTAGAAAGCTTTAGATTGGCTAAGAGGGAGTTGAAGAGCGAGCTTAGAAGGGCTAAAAGGGGACATGAGAAGACTTTGGCGGATAGGGTTAAAGAGAATCCTAAGGCGTTCTATAGGTATGTCAAGAACAGAAGGTTGGTTAGGGCAAGTTTAGGGCCAGTTATAGATGGCAGAGGGAAGTTATGTGTGGAACCGGAGGAGATTGGTGAAGCATTGAACCAATATTTCTCTTCGGTGTTCACGCAAGGGGACATGAATATAGCTGAGGAGGACACTGGGTTGCAGGGGAGTAGAATAGACAGTATTACAGTTGATAAGGAGGATGTGCAGGATATTCTGGAGGGTCTGAAAATAGATAAATCCCCTGGTCCGGATGGGATTTATCCAAGGATTCTCTGGGAGGCAAGAGAAGTGATTGCAGAGCCTCTGGCTCTGATCTTCAGGTCGTCGTTGGCCTCTGGTATAGTACCAGAAGATTGGAGGTTAGCGAATGTTGTCCCATTGTTTAAGAAGGGGAACAGAGACTTCCCCGGGAATTATAGACCGGTGAGTCTCACTTCTGTTGTCGGCAAGATGTTGGAAAAAATTATAAGGGATAGGATTTATAGTTATTTGGAGAGTAATGAATTGATAGGTGATAGTCAGCATGGTTTTGTGGCAGGTAGGTCGTGCCTTACTAACCTTATTGAGTTTTTTGAGAAAGTGACCAAGGAGGTGGATGGGGGCAAGGCAGTGGACGTGGTATATATGGATTTTAGTAAGGCGTTTGATAAGGTTCACCATGGTAGGCTTCTGCAGAAAATGCAGATGTATGGGATTGGGGGTGATCTAGGAAATTGGATCAGGAATTGGCTAGCGGATAGGAAACAGAGGGTGGTGGTTGATAGTAAATATTCATCATGGAGTGCGGTTACAAGTGGTGTACCTCAGGGATCTGTTTTGGGGCCACTGCTGTTTGTAATATTTATTAATGATCTGGATGAGGGTATAGTTGGGTGGATTAGCAAATTTGCTGATGACACCAAAGTCGGTGGTGTGGTAGACAGTGAGGAAGGGTGTCGTAGTTTGCAGGAAGACTTAGACAGGTTGCAAAGTTGGGCCGAGAGGTGGCGGATGGAGTTTAATGCGGAGAAGTGTGAGGTAATTCACTTTGGTAGGAATAACAGATGTGTTGAGTATAGGGCTAACGGGAGGACTTTGAATAGTGTGGAGGAGCAGAGGGATCTAGGTGTATGTGTGCATAGATCCCTGAAAGTTGGGAATCAAGTAGATAAGGTTGTTAAGAAGGCATATGGTGTCTTGGCGTTTATTGGTAGGGGGATTGAATTTAGGAGTCGTAGCGTTATGTTGCAACTGTACACAACTCTGGTGCGGCCGCACTTGGAGTACTGTGTGCAGTTCTGGTCCCCACATTACAGGAAGGATGTGGAGGCTTTGGAGAGGGTGCAGAGGAGGTTTACCAGGATGTTGCCTGGTATGGAGGGGAGATCCTATGAGGAGAGGCTGAGGGATTTGGGATTGTTTTCGCTGGAAAGGCGGCGGCTAAGAGGGGATCTTATTGAAACATATAAGATGATTAGAGGTTTAGATAGGGTGGATAGTGATAGCCTTTTTCCTCTGATGGAGAAATCCAGCACGAGGGGGCATGGCTTTAAATTGAGGGGGGGTAGTTATAGAACCGATGTCAGGGGTAGGTTCTTTACCCAGAGGGTGGTGAGGGATTGGAATGCCCTGCCAGCATCAGTTGTAAATGCGCCTAGTTTGGGGGCGTTTAAGAGATCCGTAGATAGGTTCATGGACGAAAAGAAATTGGTTTAGGTTGGAGGGTCACAGTTTTTTTTTTTAACTGGTCGGTGCAACATCGTGGGCCGAAGGGCCTGTTCTGCGCTGTAATGTTCTATGTTCTATGTTCATAGCGCCAGGAACCCGGGTTCAATTCCAGGCTTGGGTCACTGTCTGTGTGGAGTCTGCATGTTCTCCCTGTGTCTGCGTGCGTTTCCTCCGGGTGCTCCGGTTTCCTCCCACAGTCCGAAAGACGCGCTGATTCGGTGAATTGGCCGTGCTAAATTCTCCCTCAGTGTACCCAAACAGGTGCCAGAGTGTGGCAACCAGGGGATTTTTACAATAACTTCATTGCAGTGTTAATGTAAGCTTACGTGTGACATTAATAAATAAAGCAACCTCTTTTTTCTAGTTTGTATTCCCATAGAAATGAAAAGAAATAAATAGCAGAAGAGAGGCATGATGGCAATTCTAACCCTTTCAGAATCATCTCTCGCACTCACCTCACAGCTCTGCTCCTGCTTAAAGTTTATGAAGACACTTGAGTGTATTTTTCATTCTGAAATGGGTGTTTTGTCAATTGCAAATGAACTTTATTTCTTGATTATTTAACACAGGATCAGGTTTAACTTGATGGATGAGTAATCGCTGGATTGTTACAGTCATTTTATTATTATATACATATGCATATACAAATATGCACACTTTTAAAAGTGGCCAAAAGCATTACATTCCAGAATGTAATCACTAAAAATTACCACTTTTGGATTTGTACACTTTTAAATAGTTTTCTCCTGTTACACTTTAGATTCAAATCTTATTGATCTGATAAGTTAATAATTTAGTCTTTATATGAATAGATACATGTTAAAATATTTCACCAATTTCAAAAGAATATATTGGCAATATAAAGTTTACTTTTCATTAGAACTCATTCACAGCCTATCTGCAAGTACATTATAACTTACACTGAACATGTATATTACATCTGTGATACCCATATAGGAAGGGACTTTTCATTCCTGAATATTATAGTAATACAATCTCTCCGTGCCATTCCCATTGCTCGGTTTTCTATCTGGCTCATAATGGGCACAAGTAATTTCTTCATCAACGGCAATGGAATGACAAAATCTACATTTGCTTTATTTGAATATATACTTTAAACCAAAACAATCTGCCCTAAAATTGTGAAGCATCTATTAAAACACAGATGGCAATAGCTTATTACTGGCAACTTTCCGACTGGAACTAGGATTACAGCCATACATCATTCTAGCTAAGGACTCAGATACTGTATACCAATCACACAAGACTATCTGGATAATATGTTGTTTCTATATATCATTCTACCAAATATCCTGACACTGGAGATACAAGTGCTCACAGCTGTTCCGCACAATTTATGGAACAGTTTCTCAGCTCTTCATTACAGCAATATTGTGCTCAAATACCTATCTAATGTATCGATAATCTATCGATTGCAGGTTTTGACTATTGATAAACACGGTGGAATGACATACAGCACTAAGGATAATTACAGCCATATCCATATAACAGTAATCCTTCAAATATTGATGGTTCCATAAACACCCACCAATAAAATTCAAATTTAAACTATTTCACCACTTACACCAAGGAAGCTCACATTGATCTTTATATTAGGGGCAGCAGCTAACTTCACCTGAAATCAGTTATTTCCTCTGTTAGTGGTGTGTGTGACAGCGCGTTAACAAGATGGTTCTGGATGAATCGTTTTGTTAATGCTCCAAAATGAGTTGCTATTTGTTTAATGCTGCAGAGTTTACAAGTCAGAGACAAAGTCAAGGAAGTGTTTCTCTTGGTCAAGAAACACGAGTGAATGCTGCCCCTTCTTCAGCCAGTGGTGGGAGGCGAGGGGATTCCATCACGTTACTTCCAGCGATGCCGAGGAGACGCGGTCGCATTCAGCACGCGAACGCAAGCTGTGCCATTGCTCTGACGAGGTCCGGTGTACGTTCAGCAGACGGCGCCAGTGATTGGACTCTGGTGCACCCGTGGAATACTGACCGATGACAATTCGACCAACGAAATCATTGCTGCTTTTCATGTTGTGACCATAGACTGGAAAGGAAGTGGACAGTTAGTGCAAATCACACAAAGCTGCAGACACACATCAACATCATCAGGAGCTTACAAAAACACACCGCGCGAGGCCAGCGGAGAGTGTCGTTCTGCAAGCCTCGTCTCGCCCCGATTCTGGAGCGGGCGAGGCGGTAAAATTCCAGCCACAAACTCCATCGTGTATTCCTTTTGATCCAGTCACTGACGGTTCTGTGAAGGATCCACATGGAGTTCTCACTCAGTGGACTATTATCTGCAACTGTCAATATTGATTGTAGGATTTGCCACTGTTCTTTAATTAGGTCAATTTTATCTTGTAATAATGCAATTATCTTGTCACTGGTAAAGATTTTCAGTGAAATAATATTGATCTGAATTCCTGCCACATTGCTGCCATTTGCAGTTTTATCAGATAAGCAGCTCCAGCTGGAATTTCATTTCCAAATATAGGAATCATCAAAGATGTTCACTGTTTACCACCTTAAAGGAATTGCAAACCATCACAGACTTTAGCTGCACTTTATTTACCTCTACTCTGAAACACCGGGGACATTGTGTGAAATTCATTGCACAGAAAATAGAATCTTTCTAGATGTACATTTCCAAAGGATTATAATCCAATTCACTTTAACCCGCTGTGCATTTACAAACTTTACTCAAATGATACATCATCAGCAATATTTAAAACAGGTCATATTAAGCAGCGCTGAGTGTTAATGAGTGACTGTGTGCTCAGGATTCTCTCACATCAGGTTTACTCATAGAGTCCATACAGAGCAGAAGGAGGCCATTCAGCCCATCGAGACTGCACTGACCACAATCCCACCCAGGACTTAAACCATTAACCCCACAGTTACCCTGCTAATCCCCCTGCACTAAGGGGCAATTTAGCACGGCCGATACACCTAACCTGCACATCTTTCAGACTGTGGGAGGAAACCGGAACACCCGGAGGAAACCCACACAGACATGGGGAGAGTGTGCAAACTCCACGCAGTCACCCAAAGCCAGAATTGAACCCGGGTCCCTGGCGCTGTGAGGCAGCAGTGCTAACCACTGTGTCGCTATCCAAGATAGTTTTACAGATTCCCCAAGGACTAGCTAAAGGCAAAGCTACAGGAGCCTTGGATTAAGTTGTTTGTCCAGGTTTTAAACAAGGAAATATGTTGTTCAGGTGTGGAGAATTTAAATATTTAAAATAAACACTAAAGAGTCGGCATTAAGAGTAAAAGCGAAACCTTTTCAATGGAGTGATTTTTTATGAAAGGTCTGCCATTCCACCGTACTGTTAGTTTTACCCCCCGCTGTGCTGAAACTGGGTAATATGCATCGATATTGGATTGAATCCCAAATGGAAATTAATTGGTCAGTTCCTAAATGAATGGGAGCTTGAAATGGGGTGATTGGTAAATATCTTAAAGGGAAAGGTTTAAAGGCTCCAGTCATAGCTAAATAAAATAAAATCCAGCAGCAATAAAACCTCTGCTGCCCTCAGCAGATTTGATTTTGAAATGCAGCTTTTAGAAACTGTGTGACGACATGCTTTGTAATGTTTCACAATTCAGACACTAACGTGCAAGTGAAGATTAGAAGTAAAAATTCACCCGAAAGCACAAGAGCTGTGAATAAAGCCAGCATTGCTGTTATTCAGTTTCAGAAATCCAGTCTAAATCATTGCAAGGATCAGTAAGAAGTCTCACACCAGGTTAAAGTCCAACAGGTTTATTTGGTAGCACGAGCTTTCAAAGCGGCGCTCCTTCATCAGATGAATGCAGGATTTGTTTCACCCTGGTGTTGTAAGACTACTTACTGTGCCCACCCCAGTCCAATGCTGGCATCTCCACATCATTGCAAGGATCAATGAACAATAAGTTTAAAATAAGACATACAGCAATCTGAGAGTGAGCCTGATCAGTGATGTATCGGACCCGGGTCCCTGGCGCTGTGAGGCAGCAGTGCTAACCACTGTGCCACCGTGCTGCCCTGGGTCCCTGGCGCTGTGAGGCAGCAGTGCTAACCACTGTGCCACCGTGCTGCCCTGGGTCCCTGGCGCTGTGAGGCAGCAGTGCTAACCACTGTGCCACCGTGCTGCCCCGGGTCCCTGGCGCTGTGAGGCAGCAGTGCTAACCCACTGTGCCACTGTGCTGCCCGGGTCCCTGGCGCTGTGAGGCAGCAGTGCTAACCACTGTGCCACCGTGCCCCCCGGGTCCCTGGCACTGTGAGGCAGCCGTGCTAACCACTCTGCCACCACTCAGCCTGATCAGCACTGTAACCCATCGGAAACTTTATTTATTTTGCGTTATTTAATGCCTTTCATCTTTTCAATTTATTCCAAAGTTTTTCAGAGCCAATGAACTACTTGCTGAATTGTGATGTCAATTAGGGAAATGCAGCAGCCAATTAAAGCACAAAGAACAATGAGATAAATATTCTGGTTCTTGGTGAGTGGCTGGTGGGCCCCACACTGAGAGGGTTCCTCTGCTCCTTTCTGAACAGCTCCATGCAATTGTTCACATCCATCTGAATACACAGAGAGTTTCACATCTCACCTGAAAATCCCCCAATCAGCACTCCCTCAACTGCACTGAAATGCCAGCCTAGTTTATAGAAACACTGCAGTGCAGAAGAGGCCATTCAGCCCATCGAAAAGACACTGACTCATTTGTGCTGCTGTGGGGCCACAACTCAATGTCCTGATGTTGACCATTCGATAACTGACAGTCTGAGTAAATCTATCGTTAGGACGATTCAGTTTCACTTCTAACCGCTTGCTAGGCGAGACCCATCGCCATACTGAGCTCAGCTGCACTCTGACTCCCCATCTGTCTCTTTACATTCACTGCTGTGGTGTGTGTTTCTGTCCAGATCATAAAATACACACAAGACCATGGACTGCCTAAAGTGAAATTGATATTAATATTAATGAATATAAATTCCATACAACATTTCCCATTTGTATTTCACATTGTCAGCATTTAGTTTATTTGAATTCCAAAGAAAGTAGTTTCACAATTTAATTAATAATCAAATTGAAAAGCAACTTTCTTTCTTTTAGCATCCTGGTGTCAGTCGCAAAACTGCATTTTGTGTCAATTTGAGTGGCACGTACATTGAATAACTGTCCCCATACCTGCTGGTCACACACTTCGCATTGGCCCAATAAGACACTGGCACAGAATCCCAGGCAGAATAACATTAGTGAGTTTAATGTACAAACCATTGATAGTGTGTGAATCAGCCAGCAATCTGAGATGCAGGGGAAACACTGCCACAAATTACCCAATCATTTATTCATTTAATTTTTATTTCCTGGGATGTGGGTGTCACGAGCAAGACCAGTGTTTGCTGCCCCTCCCTAATTGCCCCTGAACTGAGTGACTTTCCTCCACCGCTTCAGAGGGCAGTTAAGATTCAATCACATTGCTGTGGATCTGGAAAACATGTAGGCCAGACCGGGTAAGGACGGCAGATTTCCTTCTCTGAAGCGAACCAAGTGGGTTTTTAACCACAATGGTTGTATCGTGACCATTACTGAGACTAGCTTTTCAATTCCAGGTTCCACCAGCTGCTGTGGGATTTGAACCCTTGCCTTCAGAACATTAGCCTGGGCCTCTGGATTCCTGGTCCAGTGACAGCAACACAGGGGAGGTACGGTGCCACAGTGGTTAGCACTGCTGCCTCACAGTGCCAGGGACCTGGGTTCGATTCCCAGCTTGAGTCACTGTCTGTGTGGAGTTTGCACGTTCTCCCCGTGTCTGCGTGGGTTTCCTCCGGGTGCTCCGATTTCCCCCCACACTCCAAAGATCTGCAGGTTAGGTGGATTGGCCATGCTAAATTGCCCCTTAGTGTCAGGGGGACTAGTTAAGTAAATGGGGTTATGGAGATTTAGACGTGTAGAATCCTCCATTAAAAATACATCCTTTCATTCAGAATTCTCTGAATTTCTAAATATATGGAGATAGGGCGTGGGTGGGAGGTGGGATTGCGATCGGATGAAGGAGCAGCGCTCCGAAAGCTCAGATTCCAGATAAATCTGTTGGACTTTGACCTGGTGTTGTGAGACTTTTTACCATTATTAAACGTCGGCCAAACACTGGACATTTCCTTTCAATTCTAGACGTGTAGAATCCTCCATTAAAAATACATCCTTTCATTCAGAATTCTCTGAATTTCTAAATATATGGAAAGATTTAGTAAAATGGATCATGGTATCGTGACATTTCATCGCACCTTGTCTTTATTTTTTTTTAATGTTTTACTGTTAAACCCACTTTAGCCAGCACAAAGATTACAAACAGATTCATATCTGTAAAACTGACCTGGCTCCACAAGAGAGGTGTTTTGTCCAGCTGCGGTGCATAATTTACTGATAAACCAATATGCTCAATCAACAACAACTCTCACCAATTTTTACAGATGCACCATTGAAAGCATTCTTTCTGGTTGTATCACAGCTTGGTATGGCTCCTGCTCTGCCCAAGACCCGCAAGGAACTACAAAAGATCATGAATGTAGCCCAATCCATCACGCAAACCAGCCTCCCATCCATTGACTCTGTCTACACTTCCCGCTGCCTCGGCAAAGCAGGCAGCATAATTAAGGACCCCACGCACCCCGGACATTCTCTCTTCCACCTTCTTCCTTCAGGAAAAAGGTACAAAAGTCTGAGGTCACGTACCAACCATCTTAAGAACAGCTTCTTCCCTGCTGCCGTCAGACTTTTGAATGGACCTACCTTGCATTAAGTTGATCTTTCTCTACACCCTAGCTATGACTGTAACACTACATTCCGCACTCTCTCATTTCCTTCTCTATGAACGGTATGATTTGTCTGTATAGCGCGCAAGAAACAATACTTTTCACTGTATGTTAATACATGTGACAATAATAAATCAAATCAAATCAAATTAACCTGTTAAAGTTTCTCATTATTCAGCAAAAATCACATTTGAGATACAATCCGAAGGGGATTTTTTAACATGTGGATGTTCTGAATTGCTGGTAATATTTGCTGATGTTCTGTGTCACTTGCTGGTGTCATCACAAAGTCAGGAGCTGTCAGTGTTGAACAGAGCTTAGC
Source organism: Mustelus asterias (assembly GCF_964213995.1). Taxonomy (NCBI): domain Eukaryota; kingdom Metazoa; phylum Chordata; class Chondrichthyes; order Carcharhiniformes; family Triakidae; genus Mustelus; species Mustelus asterias. The sequence continues at coordinate 72,392,684 of NC_135823.1, forward strand.
TCAGCACCAACAGGTCAGAATGTCAAACACTCAATCATAGAATCCCTACAGTGCAGAAGGAGGCCATTCGGCCCATCGAGTCTGCACTGACAACAATCCCACCTAAGCCATATCCCCGTAACCCCACATATTTACCCCACTAATTCCACTAACCTACATATCCCGGGACACTAATGGGCAATTTAGCATGGCTAAAGCACCTGAACCGCACGTTTTTGGACTGAGAAGAGAAACCGGAGCACCCAGAGGAAACCGGAGCACCCAGAGGAAACCGGAGCACCCGGAGGAAACCGGAGCACCCGGAGGAAACCGGAGCACCCGGAGGAAACCGGAGCACCCGGAGGAAACCGGAGCACCCGGAGGAAACCGGAGCACCCAGAGGAAACCGGAGCACCCAGAGGAAACCGGAGCACCCGGAGGAAACCGGAGCACCCGGAGGAAACCGGAGCACCCAAAGGAAACCGGAGCACCCAGAGGAAACCGGAGCACCCAGAGGAAACCGGAGCACCCAGAGGAAACTGGAGCACTCGGAGGAAACCGGAGCACCCGGAGGAAACCGGAGCACTCGGAGGAAACTGGAGCACTCGGAGGAAACCGGAGCACCCGGAGGAAACCGGAGCACCCAAAGGAATCCGGAGCACCCAGAGGAAACTGGAGCACTCGGAGGAAACCGGAGCACTCGGAGGAAACCGGAGCACTCGGAGGAAACCGGAGCACTCGGAGGAAACCGGAGCACCCAAAGGAAACCGGAGCACCCAGAGGAAACTGGAGCACCCAGAGGAAACCGGAGCACCCAGAGGAAACTGGAGCACTCGGAGGAAACCGGAGCACCCGGAGGAAACCGGAGCACTCGGAGGAAACTGGAGCACTCGGAGGAAACCGGAGCACTCGGAGGAAACCGGAGCACTCGGAGGAAACTGGAGCACCCGGAGGAAACCGGAGCACTCGGAGGAAACCGGAGCACTCGGAGGAAACCGGAGCACCCGGAGGAAACTGGAGCACCCGGAGGAAACCGGAGCACTCGGAGGAAACCGGAGCACCCAGAGGAAACTGGAGCACCCGGAGGAAACCGGAGGAAACCCACTGCTGCAACTGTTGGGAATACTGGCTGAATGCTTCAAATAGAATTTTCAGTTACTCTCATTGGTCAAGGGCGACCTTCCAAAGGAGGAAATGTGTCCTCTGGAGGAGTCACATCTTTATATTTGAGTAAAATACACAAGAAAATGGATATATTAGCAGAAAATATCCTATAAATGAATGAAGAACCAGAAGTACACTGCAGCGGAACAGGAAACTGCCTCGGGAGATTCACAATGGGTAAGGAATTTATTGAAGCAAGAACATTGAGTGGCAGCACTTTCTGCCCATTGAGCCCCAATTTGAGTTTTCTGAGCTTTGCCCACCCCCTGGTTTATGCAGGATATTAGCCAGTCAGAATCAGCCATGCCTTTATCTGGATTTGTGCAAGTTTCACTCTGGGTGAGTTTGCAGCTGCCAGATCTTCCGAACAAAGTGACAGTGAAGCGTTATGAGCTTGAAGAGTTCAATTTCTGAAACTTGGAAAATACTTTGTGAATCTTATTTTTGCATTGATTTCAAAAACTGCCTGCACTTGCTTCCCACACAGGATCATCCAACCAAGAGATTTGTGTACCCTGCCCTTGCCACTCCTACCAGCACTCACGGTATCTGATCAGTGGGAATGGTTTCTCCCATTGGGTACAGGAAAGATAGGTACCAGTGAAGGAGGATGCAACCCAATAGGGATTATCCCACTGGAGAACATAGAGGGCGGAATTTTCCCGTCCCGCCCACCATGAGAATCCGAACGGGCGGGACAGGACCAATCAAAGGTCAGCTGACCTTGGGCGGGATATTCCGGTCTTAGGGTGAGCGTGGCTGGAAAATCCCGCCCATAGACAACAAAGGTTATATTAGAATATCCCTGAAGAGTTCTCCATAAGGTAATGCACTTCACCAAAGAGCCTTTCGGGTTTCTGTGTAAGCTGTTGCTCGTTTAGCTGCGCCACACTCCGCTGATCACTGGATAACTTCTGTGACACAGGATTATTTCAGGTTGTTACTAACTCCAATATCAAGCAGAGAGTTGTATGGACATGACTTCATCAAATCCTTTGCAGCAGAGAAATCCAGTGACAATCTCTGGAATGACAGCGAAGCAGCAGAGAGATAGGGCCACACATTTCGATAGAGTTGTTGCCTCCCGTAAATTCAGAGCACAGTGAAGACCACCCACATTGTACTGGGGGTGCCCACAAAACACGCACTCAGAACCAGACTGGACTGCACTCCCTTAGCACCTACACACTGCCTTCCAGCAATTAGAGGATCCTTCATATCAGGGGGTGCTCATCATGCTGCCTTCACCAATCAAATCAATGGATAAAGCTTAAACCTGACTGTCATAGTTACTGATCCAATCAGAGACAACTTCAACAGGGTTGAATCCAGAGCGTCCTGAACGATAGACAGTACTTCTGTCAGATTGTACAAGAAGAACCTCTTCTGTTCACTTCAGAGGGAATCTGCGGACAGGTCATCTCGAGAAACATTCTTCCCCATTTCACTTTCACATCACAACACGCTCAGTGTTTGCCCCAATGACACTCAGTCCCTTACTAAGTTAGACAGGGCTGACACAGCCACTCACGGCTGCTATCAGGGAAAGCACCTATTGCAGTATCTGTGACACAGATACAGATCGGGAACGATATGTCGTGCTCTGAAATTAGTCCTTTATTGCTCACTTTTCCACCCGCAATATAATTAAATCCACAAACTCATCATTCTAAACAAGTGAGCACTCTTCAAGATATAGATCTGATAGCCCTGAATGTAGCAAAGCCAGCAACAGCTGAGTTCAGCACCCAGAGAGAATTGCAGTTCAGGTATTAAGAACTGCATCAGGCCACTTGTGAAGCGGAATATCTGTGCTGGCTTTCGTTAGCTTGTCCTAGGCGGTGGCTGGAGATGCCTCTACAATGCCCAAACCAATATGCCGTTCATTATAATGGTTGGTCTTCTGAGCTGGACCTCTTTCCATCTGCTTCCCACCTGGAAAGCAGGCACAGCACGATCCCATTTTGAGGCCAGTGTCATTACATTAGCAACTGAATCAAAACCAGAATTACACAAACAGGAAAAATACTGTTCATCTTTTTAAACCTCCTACAACAGGTATTTTAAGAACAAAGTGTAGGTTTCGATTTAACATAGAAACATAGAAGATAGGAGCAGGAGGAGGCCATTCGGCCCTTCGAGCCTGCTCCGCCATTCATTACGATCATGACTGATCATCCAACTCAATAGCCTAATCCTGCTTTCTCCCATAACCCTTGATCCCAAGTGCTATATCCAGCCGCCTCTTGAATACATTCAATGTTTTGGCATCAACTACTTCCTGTGGTAATGAATTCCACAGGCTCACCACTCTATGGGTGAAGAAATGTCTCCTCACTTCCGTCCTAAATGATCTACCCTGAATCCTCAGACTGTGATCCCTGGTTCTGGACTCCCCCACCATCGGGAACATCCTCCCTGCATCTACCCTGTCTAGTTCCTGATAGAAATAAGCAAGGTAGGAGCTATCGGTTTCTGTATGGTTTCTGCCGAGGCTGATTCAGTTTCCATAATACACTTAGCTCTCGGAAGCCACAGCATAATTTCATTTTGCATCTCAAACAGAAAAAAATAATCAATCATAGATTGTTGCCAAGCCAATTTCTCCATTTACGCTGAGGTTTGGAAGATGTAAATTGTCAAATGTAATGAAATAAATGTGTTTGCCACTTAGCTAATACAGCAGATGAAATTTACAAATCCTGTTCATTGTAAACATTAATAATTCTAAATTGAAATTAAACTGGCACAAACCCTCCCTTACCTAAGTATTGCATTTAGTCTGCTCAACTCTGCTCCAATATATAACATTAAAAGATAACATTGCACGACAGAGTTGCGTATGGAGAACATACTGTCAATTATTTACCGTCAGTTGGTTAATAGCAAAGAAAACTGTAGCATCTTCTGAACAAATTATTTCTGATTCCAAATTCTTATTGCAAGAAAGAAAAACTCGTTCAAACTTCCTCGCACTGTTAGAGTCAAGAGTTTTACAGCACAGAAAGAGGCTCTTCAGCCCATTGTGTCTGGGCCAGCTATCAAGCACCTCTCCATGCCAACCCCATTTCCCAGCACTTGCTCCGTAGCCTTGTATGTTTTGGTGTTCTAACTGCTCATCTAAATACTTCTTCAATGTTGTGAGGATTCCCGCTTCTGCCACCCTTTCAGACTGCGTTGTTCCAGACTCCCACCATCCTCTGGGTGAAAAGGTTTTTCCTCAAATATCCACTAAACCTCCTGCCCCTGACCTTAAATCTCTGCCCCCTGGTTATTGACTCACTCAACTATGGGAAAAGTTTCTTCCAATCCACTCTATCTATGTCTCTCATAATTTTCTGCACTCAATCAGATCCCCCCTCAGTCTTCTCTGCTCCAAGGAAAACAACCCCAGCCTAACCAGCCTCTCTTCATAACAGAAACACTCCAGCCCAGGCAACATCCTGGTGAATCTCCTCTGCACTCTCTCCAGTGCAATCATATCCTTCCCATAGTGTTATAACCAGAACCATGCACAGTACTCTGGCTCTGAGTGTTTTATGGTGCTTCCTCTGGTCCTCTGTACTTCCTAGCATCCTATCGTTCATTGTGTATTCCTTTGCCTTGTTAGTCCTCCCAAAATGCATCACCTCACATTTTTCATACAATCATAGAATCCCTACAGTTCAGAAGGAGGCCATTTGACCCATTGATTCTGCACTGATTCTCCAAAAGAGCATCCCACCCAGACCCTCCCCTCCACCTATCCCTGTAACCCTGTGCATTTAGCATGGCCAATCCATCTAATCCGCACATCTTTGGACTGTGGGAGGAAACCAGAGCAGCCGAAGGAAACCCACGCAGACATGGGGAGAATGTGCAAACTCCACACAGTCACCCAAGACCGGAATCGAACCCGGGTGCCTGTGCTGTGAGGCAGCAGTGCTAACCATGCTTTTCAGGGTTAAATTCCATTTTCCACTGTTCTGCTCATCTGAGCAGCCCGTCTACATCATCCTGGAATATAAGACTTCCCTCCTCACTATTTACCACATAACCAGTTTCCGTGTCATCTGTGAACTTACTGATCATACCTCCCACACTCACTTCTAGATCATTAATATACACTACAAGCAGCAAGGGACCCAGCACCAATCCCTGCGGCTTGTAAGACATGATCTCCCCCTGACAAAGCCACGCTGACTATCCTTCATTAATCCTTGTCACTCCAAGCAGAGATTAATTCTGTCCCTCAGAATTTTTTCCAGTAGTTTCCCTACCACTGACGTTAGATTCACTGGCCTGTAATTTCCTGGTTTTTCCCTACTTCCCTTCTTGAATAATGGTATCACATTCGCTGTCCCCCAGTCCCTCTGGAACATCTCCTGTGGCCAGAGAGGATTTGAAAATTAGTGTCAGAGCTGCTACAATAAGAACATAAGAACATAAGAAATAGGAGCAGGAGTAGGCCATCTAGCCCCTCAAGCCTGCTCCACCATTCAATAAGATCATGGCTGATCTGATAGTGGGTTCAGTTCCACTTACCCGTCCGCTCCCCATAACCCTTAATTCCCTTAATGGTTAAAAATCTATCTATCTGTGACTTAAACACATTTAACGAGGTAGCCTCTACTGCTTCATTGGGCAGAGAATTCCAAAGATTCACTACCGTCTGGGAGAAGAAGTTCCTCCTCAACTCTGTTCTAAATTGACTCCCCCGTATTTTGAGGCTATGCCCCCTAGTTCTTGTTTCCATTGTAAGTGGAAATAACCTCGCTGCTTCTACCCTGTCTAGCCCCTTCATTATCTTATATATCTCTATAAGATCTCCCCCCAACCTTCTAAACTCCAATGAGTACAGGCCCAGTCTACTCAATCTCTCCTCATAAGCTAACCCCCTCATCTCCGGAATCAACCTGGTGAACCTTCTCTGTACCCCCTCCAAAGCTAATATATCCTTTCTTAAATAAGGGGACCAAAATTGTACACAGTACTCTAGGTGCGGCCTCACCAGTACCCTGTACAGTTGCAGCATGACCTCCCTGCTTTTATATTCTATCCCCTTCGCGATAAAGGCCAACATTCCATTTGCCTTCTTGATCACCTGCTGCACCTGCAAACTGAGTTTTTGTGATTCATGCACAAGGACCCCCAGGTCCCTCTGCACAGTAGCATGTTGTAATTTTTCACCATTTAAATAATAGTCCATTTCACTATTATTCCTTCCAAAGTGGATAACCTCACACTTACCAACGTTATACTCCATCTGCCAGATCCTTGCCCACTCACTTAGCTATCCAAATCTCTCTGCAGACTCTCTGTGTCCTCCACGCAATTTGCTTTCCCACTCATCTTTGTGTCATCCACAAACTTTGTTACCCTACACTCGGTCCTCTCCTCCAGATCGTCTATGTATATGGTAAATAGTTGAGGCCCCAGCACCGATCCCTGTGGCACGCCACTAGTCACTGATTGCCATTTATTCCGACTCTCTGCTTTCTGTTAGATAGCCAATCCTCCATCCACGCTAACACTTTACCCCCAACTCCATGTACCTTTATCTTATGCAACAACCTTTTGTGAGGCACTTTATCGAATGCCTTCTGGAAATCTAAATACACCACATCCACCGGTTCCCCTCCGTCAACCGCACTCGTTATATCACATTTTCACATTCTGCCTATCCCAATTAATATTGGGGAAGTTGAAATCTCTAACTATTCTTACCCGATTGTTTTAAGATTTCTCTGTGATTTGCCGACCTATCTGCTCTTCTATCTCTCCCTGACTGTTTGGGGGCCTCAAATATACCCCCAGCAATGTGATTGGCCCCTTCTCATTTTTAAATTCCAATCAGATGGCCTGAATTGAGGAGCTGCTATGATGTCAGCGCTGCTTACTGCAGTAATTGTGAGACCACCTTGTGAGGGTTAAGCGCAGGTTAAAGAGACGTGTATTGTCTCCAATTAGTGAGATTTTGCAAGCCCAGGCAAGTTGCGGGGGTTACGGATAGTGTGACATGAACCCAAGATCCCGGTTGAGGCCATCCTCATGTGTGCGGAACTTGGCTATCAGTCTGGGGTAGCTACAAACTACAAACACAAAAATGTCCTCTTCCTGTGGGGGAGCACTTCAGCGGTCACGGGCATTCGGCCTCTGATCTTCGGGTAAGTGTTCTCCAAGGCGGCCTTCATGACACACGACAGCGCAGAGTCGCTGAGCAGAGACTGATAGCCATTATTTTGTAAATTGAGTTTGTGTCTTTACATGCCCTGTTTGTGAACAGAACTCCCACTCACCTGACGAAGCAGCAGCAAGTGCTCCTAAAGCTAGTGGCTTTTGCTACCAAATAAACTGTTGGACTTTAACCTGGTGTTGTGAGACTTCTTACCAAACTGTGAGAACAGGGATGTCTGCTCCAGGATGTGAATAAACACAACCGCAATGTACGAGGTTCTCCCCACCCTGCCCACCAACACCCCCACCCAACCTCCTGGGGGTCACTTTACTCCCATTACACAGTCAATGGGCACAGATGATGAATGATGACCCAGAGCTCCCAGTACTCAAAGCATTACATACAACACAAGCAAACATTTCCAGGAGAGGATGGAATTAAAGAAACTGGATGAGGGGAAATGAATAAGGTGAATCCCCAAATGTTGCTGTTAAGAATTACACCCGTCCACCATTCGCTTGTATAAACAGTAATTCACACTCTTCCTCACCATTGAAATGCATTGAATGTCATGATGTTCTTGCATTTGTATGATAGCTACAAACTGAACTTATCACAGCTCGTGATTCCAAATAGACCTGTTGGATTTTAACCTGGTGTTGTGAGACTTCTTACTGTGCCCACCCCGGTCCAATGCCGACATCTCCACACCATATCTCAGATTTTAAAGCAAACCCATCTCAGATAGTTGGGGCAAGTAATTGAAAACTTAAATGCCCTTTTAATGATTTGATTTCTGTTAATTACTGCCATGCAAACTCCTTGGCCCAGAAAGAGGGCAATTAAAAGTGCAAAAGCTCAACCCTTCACGTTTTAATTGTTGTTGGAGATTTTAAAATGTCAGTTTTATTTTTTATATAGTTTTTCACATTTCCTACCTGTATATTTTCTCTTTCTCTCTGAATCAAATCGTCCTCTCCCTCTCTTTGCCATTCTTTCTGTATTTGATGTGACAATTGCTTTCATCCACTCTTTCTCACACCTTGCACTGTTAGTTTCACAGTTCTTCAACCTGATTGGTTGGGGCAGGGGGCTACATGCTTCACTCAGGTCCCAGATGCCCTGTTACCTTCACTGTGGCAATCATCAGCTCACAACAATTTGCAAAGCAAAAAAACTACCCAAACATGTCCCAACATGCCGAACCAATGGGAATGCTGTTAGATGTCCCGCTGCAACACACTCTGGGCCACTTTTAATCGGATTTGTTATGTCATTTATTTCCGCATATCTTATGATTGTTCAGAATAAATTGAAAACCTGACTTTTAAAAGCCATTCCTGAAGATATCAAATCAAGAATGAGATGCTGTTCTGATTAAAAGCTAAAAGAATCAGTCAGTTTTAATATTCTCCATTTATACCTGATATAATTTTGACAAGTACCTGCATAATGTGTAATTCTGAAATTGCTTTGAGTCACAACTTGGGACCTTTACCAACACATTTATTTACTGCGATTGGTTATTTGAATTTGGCCGAATTTTTAAGAGTAATTAGTATGCTCTCAATTCCATCGTGCCAGCCACTCCAACAGGTGGTCCTCAATGATGGAGCTTTGCATAATACATTTCTTTCAATAATATAATCTACATTGCTTGGCTGCCAGCACAGGAATCTTTAACAGACATGGGGCCTAAAAGCTTTGCCTTTCTCCTTTAATAACTGCCTTTTCTTTTTTGACATTCTATAATAAACAGAAATGTGCAGCTATATTTTTTTCTACTTACAAAGAACAAAGAAAATTACAGCACAGGAACAGGCCCTTTGGCCCTCCAAGCCTGCACCGACCATGCTGCCCGACTTAACTAAAACCCCCTACCCTTCCGGGGACCATATCCCTCTATTCCCATCCTATTCATGTATTTGCAAGACGCCCTTATAAGTCACCATCGTATCTGCTTCCACAACCCCCCCCCCCCCCCCCCCCCTCTCACCCCCCCGCCCCCCACGGCAGCAAGTTCCAGGCACCCACTACTCACTGTGTAAAAAAAACTTGCCTCGTACATCTTCTTTAAAACTTGCCCCTCGCTCCTTAAACCTGTGCCCCCTAGTAATTGACTCTTCCACCCTGGGAAAAAGCTTCTGACTATCCACTCTGTCCGTGCCTCTCATAATCTTGTAGACTTCTATCAGGTCGCCCCTCAACCTGCGTCGTTCCAGTGAGAATAAACCAAGTTTCTCCAACCTCTCCTTATAGCTAATGCCCTCCATACCAGGCAACATCCTGGTAAATCTTTTCTGTAACCTCTCCAAAGCCACTTGTACCCACTCAGGATGGGATGGGAAATCGAGATAAGAATCCCTGTCTAATTTTAATGCTATTCTCATTTTTGCATTCTAGTTTTAAGCTGTAGCATTGGTTGAGTTGCCATCATTCATTAATGCCAATTAACACCGTTGTGTCCAAGGAGATTGAGAATGGAATTGAAGCTCTCACATAAATACTAAATTTCTGAATGATTCTGATCAATGAGTACATGGGATTTAATGGGATTGAGGGCTATAGATAGGCCTAGAGGTGGGGATGTGATCGGCGCAACTTGTGGGCCGAAGGGCCTGTTTGTGCTGTGGCTTTCTATGTTCTATGTTCTATGTTCTAATGTGTATACAGCTGGCAGTTTGCGGACACAGAACGGTCCGTACTCCAGGCACCATTTCACTGCACTGTTGCCTCGCCAAGCCAAACAAGCTGGAAGGGAGAACGAGCTCCACTGGACGATGGGGCTTTCTTGGTGTTGGGGATTAATCAATTATTCAGCATCATCCAGCAAGGCCTGGCAGCATGGATGTGTTCAGCTGACTCCCGTGCTGTACATTCTATGAGTGCTATTGTGTACAGAAATCTAAAGGATTACATCCCTTAACTCGCGAGGTGTTATGTGAGCACAAACTTCAGAGATCCATTTCCCCAAAAGGGTCCATGATGTCTACATTCAGAGTGGAGAAGAGTCTGAGTGATTGGCTACAACTTGCTGTGGGTCATGTTTATACAACTGACCACATGAAACCTCTTCACATTTCACACAGTTGAGCAGGGATCCAGTGTAATGGGGTCCACACCTGTATCCATGCTCTGACCAAACAGGTCCTTGTTAGACAGATGCTTGGACAGTGCTGACAGTTTATCAAAAACAGCTGGCATTTTTATTTGAATCCTGCAGCATCAGTTTATTTTAATACATGCCAACATGAGAATGAGTAGTGTGTGCTTACAGCGTTAGCAGCAGTGATCTTGTGGTTCTGGAAGCTGCTATGTCTCTTCATCTATCTCAAAGGGCACTGACCTGACCTCTGGGAACATCCAATTGCTTTGTCTTCTTATGAGAATCAAGAAAGCCTTTGATGTTTAACCATCAGCAACATTGCTTTAAAAAAACATTCGCAGGATATAAGCTAGGTGGCAAGGCTGCCATTTAAGTTTTTTATTTTTTAGTGTCACAAGTAGGCTTAACACTGCAATGAAGTTACTGTGAAAATCCCCTAGTCACCACATTCCAACACGTGTTCGGGTACACCGAGAGAGAATTAGCTGCACATAACCAGCACTTCTTTTGGATTGTGGGAGGAAACCGGAGCACCCGGAGGAAACCCACGCAGACACGCGGAGAATGTGCAAACTCTGCACAGACAGTGACCCAAGCTGGGAATCGAACCCGGGTCCCTGGTGCTGTGAGGCCTATGGTAGTCATGATGTGGAGATGCCGGCGTTGGACTGGGGTAAACACAGTAAGAAGTTTAACAAGAAACTTAAGAAGTTTAACCTGGTGTTGTTAAACTTCTTGCTGTGAGGCAGCAGTGCTAACCACAGTGCCACCGAGCTGCCTTTGCATATTAGCATACACTTAATTGTTCTTGAAAGTTTAATGGTGAGTTGCTGCAATCGATAAAATGATGGTAATTCTGCATTGTTGTTAGCACATTGGCCCATCAACGAGGAAGGGATGGCAACGCAGAATGGAATTGAATTGGATAGCGATGGTGATGACGTTCCCATGTGTCTGCTGACTGGCTCTTTCTGGGAACTGGTGGGTTTGGGCGCGTCAGTTTTAGAAGCTTCCTGAGATATTGTCACAACAACATTGACAATGTTTTGTGGGTGTTGTGGATTTATCCTCCTGGTGCTTGTGTTAGCTTTGGTGATTTTACGGGTTCATTATGAACAGAAGCAGAGAATGTTATGTATCATCAAACTGCCAGAAAGCTTGTCATGAAGGAATGCTCCAGTCTGCTGGGCTACAGAGCACTGAACTTCTAACGAGTTCTTGAACCAGTTTTTCTGAGGAGTGAAAACAAGCCTCCACACCCTCTGCATTTTGTACGCTGAGTGTACCACAGCTCCTGCCTGATTATCCATGTGCAGCGTAACTGTTACAGTCTTCCTGAATAACACCGATACGGGATTCACCAGAACATCTGCACGATGTACATTAGGCCTAAGGGAGGCTGATGAAGACTTCTTAAATCACCAGGGCTGGAAAATGCGGTGAGCCGATCGAAAGTCCATCAACTTTGATGGGACTGGAAAATCCAGCCAGCAGGAGGGGGCTGTAAAATTCTGCCCCCAAGTTGTGGTTTGGGATCTGGGCTTTCGGCTCATTTACAGTTAATGAATGTTCCCTTCTGATGCTCTCACTAAAGTCATGCCAGGAACATTGTTCAGCATCCTCTGTTCAAAGAACTCTGCCGGTCGTTCTCCAGCCGCGTCAGGACTGGGTGTTTCCTCGTTCAGCACCGTTGGCCTCTCTGAAGATCGTTGCTCTTATCCCCTCACCAATGGTGACACTCTCTTCATCACTAACCTGGAAAGTGCTCTGTGATTTTGGTGATTGAAGTGTAAGGGGTAAGTTTAGTGAGGGGGACTCGCTGAGCTGTGATATAGACTGTGAGCAATCGCCAGCACAAGGAGTGGAAGAACATTCTTACTGCACAGTAATGACAGCACCTACAGTGAAGCTCTGATGTTTGCCACAGAAATATCATACTCAGCTCACTGCACCATTGTCCGTTCTGTCAGACCGGTGCATGGACCCAACCCCGCGCAGCTCAGTGACCGTCACATCCAGAAAGATCTTGCTTTGTAGTTAGTTGAGCTGATGAGGAATCTGGGCTTTTATCCCCGCTGAACATCCACCTTGATCTGGAAGAAGCAACAGTTGGAATTCTGATCATTGAGTTGATAAACAAAGCTGGAGTGAGGAGTCGGGAATAGTATTCCAGACCAACAGGACATGGTTCACTCACAGTCTCTGTGTTCAACCATTTGTAGACAGAGACATTCGCTCACGTGATCACAACACAGCTCATAACTAACAGATTGCACTGATTTACCTCAACCACAGATGATTTCATCTCCAATTTCGGAATCACTGATGTTTTTATAACAATCAGTTTATGAAAGTGTCTATAAAATCTCACCGGGTTCACTGGTTCACTGGGTTCACTCTGGTTCACTGGGTTCACTCTGGCTCACTGGTTCACTCTGGTAAAATCTCACCGGGTTCACTGGTTCACTGGGTTCACTCTGGCTCACTGGTTCATTCTGGTTCACTCTGGTTCACTGGGTTCACTCTGGCTCACTGGTTCACTCTGGTTCACTGGTTCACTCTGGTTCACTGGGTCACTCTGGTTCACTGGGTCACTCTGGTTCACTGGGTTCACTCTGGCTCACTGGGTTCACTCTGGCTCACTGGGTTCACTCTGGCTCACTGGGTTCACTCTGGCTCACTGGGTTCACTCTGGTTCACTGGTTCTCTGGTTCACTCTGGTTCACTGGGTCACTGGTTCACTCGGTTCACTCGGTTCACTCTGATTCACTCTGGTTCATGAGGTTACTCTCTCCCGTGTGTGAGTCGGTTCCGTCCGTAGACGTTATTATTCTGCTTTTGCAGGAATGGCGACATGAGTGAGAATGTCAACACTTTATTACAGAGATCCTGGATTGCTCTTATACACCGTGCCTGTAACCACACCACACCTGTAACCATGCCGCGCCTGTAACCACGCCACGCCTGTAACCACGCCGTGCCTGTAACCACACCACACCTGTAACCACGCCGTGCCTGTAACCACACCACACCTGTAACCACACCGCGCCTGTAACCACGCCGTGCCTGTAACCACGCCACGCCTGTAACCACACCGTGCCTGTAACCACACCGTGCCTGTAACCACACTGTGCCTGTAACCACGCCGCGCCTGTAACCATGCCGCGCCTGTAACCACGCCACGCCTGTAACCACGCCGTGCCTGTAACCACACCGTGCCTGTAACCACACTGTGCCTGTAACCACGCCGTGCCTGTAACCACGCCGTGCCTGTAACCACACTGCGCCTGTAACCACACTGCGCCTGTAACCACGCCGTGCCTGTAACCACACTGCGCCTGTAACCACACTGCGCCTGTAACCACTCTGCGCCTGTAACCACGCCGTGCCTGTAACCACACTGCGCCTGTAACCACACTGCGCCTGTAACCACGCCGTGCCTGTAACCACACTGCGCCTGTAACCACGCCATGCCTGTAACCACACTGCGCCTGTAACCACACTGCGCCTGTAACCACGCCGTGCCTGTAACCACGCCGTGCCTGTAACCACGCCGTGCCTGTAACCACGCCGTGCCTGTAACCACACTGCGCCTGTAACCACACTGCGCCTGTAACCACTCTGCGCCTGTAACCTCGCCGTGCCTGTAACCACACTGCGCCTGTAACCATGCCATGCCTGTAACCACACTGCGCCTGTAACCACACTGCGCCTGTAACCACGCCGTGCCTGTAACCACACTGCACCTGTAACCACGCCGTGCCTGTAACCACACTGCGCCTGTAACCACACTGCGCCTGTAACCACTCTGCGCCTGTAACCACACTGCGCCTGTAACCACACTGCGCCTGTAACCACGCCGTGCCTGTAACCACACTGCGCCTGTAACCACGCCATGCCTGTAACCACACTGCGCCTGTAACCACGCCGTGCCTGTAACCACACTGCGCCTGTAACCACACTGCGCCTGTAACCACACTGCGCCTGTAACCACGCCGTGCCTGTAACCACACTGCGCCTGTAACCACGCCATGCCTGTAACCACACTGCGCCTGTAACCACACTGCGCCTGTAACCACACTGCGCCTGTAACCACACTGCGCCTGTAACCACGCCGTGCCTGTAACCACACTGCGCCTGTAACCACACTGCGCCTGTAACCACGCCGTGCCTGTAACCACACTGCGCCTGTAACCACGCCATGCCTGTAACCACACTGCGCCTGTAACCACGCCGTGCCTGTAACCACGCCATGCCTGTAACCACACTGCGCCTGTAACCACGCCGTGCCTGTAACCACACCGCGCCTGTAACCACGCCAGAGCAACTTGCAGCGTGCTCCTCCACATTGTATATTGATAGCGGTGCAAAGGTCATGTAGCAACATGTGAACAAATACACATTCCACGTCTTCCCCATTTTTTATTTGGGACAATCTGGAACCACAAAGAACAGATCAGGATGGCAGTGAAAAAACAATGAGGACCTGATACACAGAGCACAAAGTGTATCTCCAGCTAAAGAAAACTGGAGCAAGCCAAACCTGTTCCCCATCCCCACCCCTCTCAGAAACAGCAGATGCATATATTAAGGTTGGTAAATGGTCCCTACACGTGGGGTTTGGATGGTTCAGCCTCCCCGGTGTGTACTTGGCTGTCCCTGGGAGGCAGATGGGTTAATAGCCACATGGTGGATTTCACCAGGCATCCCTGGAGTGGGCACAGTGGCTACAGGGCGTGTTACACTGCTAACAGGAAGGACCTCAATCTCAGCTGGTTTGGGAGGCGCAGACTCGGTGTGTCAGCCTCTGTGCCAGTTAGTGAGGCTGGTTCAGGGACCTGAAGCAGATGGCACCGCTTCCTGATGTACATAGCGCTCTCTGAGGCACCGTGTTGCTGTTGGCCTGTGTCGAACAATCAGTTTGTTATAACTCGCTTCGTTTGCATTCTGACTGTCACCTGCAGCATAAAGTCTGAGTTGTCACGGAGGTCTTTTTCGAGGCGGTGCTTTGATGAACCGCACGGTTCACCAGACCGTTTGATTGTGGATAGAGGGGCTTCCCGTAACAGGTTCAAGGTCCTGTGTGTGTGCAAAGTTCTTCAACTCCCTGCACACAAACTGCCGGGCACTGCCCGCCATTGGCCGTTGTGGAATGTCACGCACGGCAAACTCTCTCTTCAGTTTCCCGATTGCTGTGCTGCCCCTCACGGCGGGAAAGGGATCAGCTTTATACCACCCTGAAAACCAATCAACAAAGACCAGATTCCGTTCCCATTCCAGCCAAATCCCTCTGCCACGGTGAGTGAGCCTGGAACCGCTGGGGCCTGAGGAAGGTGCAGTGCTTGATGAGGCCTGGGCACAATGCACGGTGCCCACCTGGACACCTCCCTCTCGATGTCGCTCTGCATCGATGGACAGTACAGAGTCTCTTTTGCCCCTTGCTTTATTGCTTTGACCCAGGGTGCCCTTGGTGCGGCTGCTGGGTGGAGTATTTGTGCAGAGAGTGAGGGATTATGAACCTCTGGCCACCCAGTATCGGTCTATCTTGCACTGTTAACTCCTCCCTCACGAGTTTAACATGGTGGAGCTCATGTGGAAGGTCTTCAGACATCGCAGGTCATCCCTTCACAATGATGTTGGGGAGTTGCTCCGTGTGTGGTCTGATTGCAGGGCAGCTTTGTCTTCACCAGTTCACCATGACAACAGCAGTTGGATGGTCATGAAGTTGATGCCCTCCTGACGCTCAGCATTGGGTGGGTAAACCCTGGCGAGGGTATCAGTGGGATACAGCTCCTCACCGTAGACTACACTGGGGTTGGAGTTTGAGCATCATCCACTGTTGCCGTGGTGACGCAGCGTGGGGGGGAGGGGGGGGTGGGTTTAAGGATGATGATCAGTATCAGTGTTGGCCGGGTGGCTGCCAATGAATTCAGGGAATTTCTGACAAAGTTCTGTGGAACAAAGGGCCCTTGGCGTGTTTGTCCACAGATCTCTGAAAGCGGAAGGGCATGTTAGTAGGATGGTGAAAAAGGCATATGGGACACTTGCCTTTATCAATCGAGGCATAGATTCCAAAAGCAGGGAAGTCATGTTGGAGTTATTTGGAACTTTGGTGAGGCCACAGCTGGAGCACTGTGTGCAGTTCTGGTCGCCACATTATAGGAAGGATGTGATTGCACTGGAGGGGGTGCAGAGGAGATTCACCAGGATGCTGCCTGGGACGGAGCATTTCAGTTATGAAGAGAGGTTGGGTAATCTTGGGTTGTTTTCATTGGAGCAGAGAAGACTGAGGGGAGACCTGATCAAGGTGTACAAGATTATGAGAGACATGGACAGAGTGGATAAGGAGCAGCTGTTCCCCTTAGTTGAAAGGTCAGTCACAAGGGGACATAGGTTCAAGGTGAACAACGGAACAATCTCATTAGTGACAGACAGCATGGTTTTGTAAGAGGGAAGTCGTGCCTTACAAATTTGGTGGAGTTTTTTGAGGAAGTGACAGAAACGGTTGATGAAGGGCCGTGGATGTCGTCTATATGGATTTCAGTAAGGCATTTGACAAAGTCCCACATGGCAGGTTGGTTAAGAAGGTTAAGGCTCATGGGATACAAGGAGAAGTGGCTAGATGGGTGGAGAACTGGCTTGGCCATAGGAGACAGAGGGTAGTGGTCGAAGGGTCTTTTTCCGGCTGGAGGTCTGTGACCAGTGGTGTTCCACAGGGCTCTGTACTGGGACCTCTGCTATTTGTGATATATATAAATGATTTGGAAGAAGGTGTAACTGGTGTAATCAGCAAGTTTGCGGATGACACGAAGATGGCTGGACTTGCGGATAGCGAAGAGCATTGTCGGGCAATACAGCAGGATATAAATAGGCTGGAAAATTGGGCGGAGAGGTGGCAGATGGAGTTTAATCCGGATAAATGCCAAGTGATGCATTTTGGAAGAAATAATGTAGGGAGGAGTTATGCAATAAATGGCAGAGTCATCAGGAGTATAGAAACACAGAGGGACCTAGGTGTGCAAGTCCACAAATCCCTGAAGGTGGCAACACAGGTGGAGAAGGTGGTGAAGAATGCATATGGTATGCTTGCCTTTATAGGACGGGGTATAGAGTATAAAAGCTGGAGTCTGATGATGCAGCTGTATAGAACGCTGGTTAGGCCACATTTGGAGTACTGCGTCCAGTTCTGGTCGCCGCACTACCAGAAGGACGTGGAGGCGTTAGAGAGAGTGCAGAGAAGGTTTACCAGGATGTTGCCTGGTATGGAGGGTCTTGGCTATGAGGAGAGATTGGGTAGACTGGGGTTGTTCTCCTTGGAAAGACGGAGAATGAGGGGAGATCTAATAGAGGTGTACAAGATTATGAAGGGTATAGATAGGGTGAACAGTGGGAAGCTTTTTCCCAGGTCGGAGGTGACGATCACGAGGGGTCACGGGCTCAAGCTGAGAGGGGCGAAGTATAACTCAGATATCAGAGGGACGTTTTTTGCACAGAGGGTGGTGAGGGCCTGGAATGCGCTGCCAAGTAGGGTGGTGGAGGCAGGCACGCTGACATCGTTTAAGACTTACCTGGATAGTCACATGAGCAGTCTGGGAATGGAGGGATACAAATGATTGGTCTAGTTGGACCAAGGAGCGGCACAGGCTTGGAGGGCCGAAGAGCCTGTTTCCTGTGCTGTACTGTTCTTTGTTCTTTGTGAGAGGTGGGAGGTTTGGGGGGGATGCGAGGAACAGCTTTTTTACCCAGAGGCTGGTGACGGTCTGGAATGCGCTACCTGGGAGGGTGGTGGAGGCGGGATGCCTCACATCCTTTAAAAAATATCTGGACGAGCATTTGGCTCATCATAACATTCAGGGCTTTGGGCCAAGTGCTGGCAGGTGGGAGTTCAGGTGTTTCTGATGTGTTGGTGCCGACTCGATGGGCTGAAGGGCCTCTTCTGCGCTGTATGATTCTATGATTCTGTGATTCTCACCCTCTGGTGGGAGTAACTTGCCGCGCGCTTTCTCATTTCACCATCAATACGGGTGGCACCGGACATGTAGCAATTTGTGAATGGATGAACATTCTACACAGAGTGTTTGTATAATCATTTAAACTACAACAGCGATCTGATGCTTGCTGAAGTAGCAAGAGTTTACAAAATATTTGCGACACTTACTGTAAAGAAAGTCGGAACTTTTCCTTTTTATTTAGTTACTGTTACCTTCAGAACTTTCCAAAACTTGTTAACTTTCTGGGATTCCTCACGTGTATCCTGATGGTTAGGGATGGGATGGTGACTGGATAATGCGGGACACACCAGTGTCGTCACACTGATCCAGATGGAGTTTCCTATTCCCAATGCCACAACAGCCAATTCAGGCAAAGTTTTATCAGCAAAATTGTACTTTTGTTCCCACTATTGTGTTCTCTCTGAACTGCGATCTCCACAATGGAACTGACATCTGGAATTGATATTGTACTCGGCAAGGGATTGGCGATTTTACTTCCATCTGCTTTGGTGGCTTCCATTCTGTATGTGTTTACACTGTGACACGCATTGACACACTCAACATTTCAACGTGCTGCAGGTTAGTTGAGCGATTTAGCATTCATATTTTTCTAATTTGTAGTTTAATGGTTGCACTGATTCCTGGTCACAATGTGAAGTGGAGTTCCCAGTCACCTCACACCCACACAGATAATCATCTCTCCCAACATCAACTCCACAAGTACTGCATTTCTGCTAAACACTAATAAATATGCCTCGCAAACGCTCTGTAGCTTCATTAAGTATTGTTTTGGTGCTTTTAAATAAATGTTGCTGATTATCATGAGGTTTGTATAATTTACTGACACCAAGAGGAAAGGTTACACTTTAACATGATGTGACTCTCAGACTGTTCCTCTCCATTAGTGGCAGGGTTGTAATCACCAGTAATTTATATCAATTAACAAACGCTGTCTCTCGGTACAACATGAGGAAGGATCACACTCGTACAGCTGGTAGTTTTCACACCAAGTGAAAAAGTCCAAACTCTCTCAGCGGTCTTTACTGCAATCCCCGCTGGGACACAATTCTTGTTGATGTTTCGGTTGTTACATACGGATTCCTGATGACTATTTCAATCTGTTTAAGGTTGACGTTCATTTTCCAGAATGACGCTGATTTTCACAATATAAGGGGGGAATTTCCACTCCTGTTTTCAGAGGCAGTGCGGGGCTGGGGGAGGTAGCAATGGCAGGATGTGTATGTCCTGTACACAACCTTTCTCCTTTAGGACAAGCAGCAATCTCAGTGACTGGTGTTGGTGTTTGCTAAGATAAAGGAAAGTACTGCTGGAATCTAAAACAAAAACAGAAAATGCTGGAAAGTTTCAGCAGGTCTGACAGCATCTGTGGAGAGAGAATAAAGCCAATGTTTCGAGTCAACATTAGCTCTATTCTCTCTCCACAGATGCTGTCAGACCTGCTGAGATTTTCCAGCATTTAAACTTTCCAGCAAGGCACAGTGGTTAGCACTGCTGCCTCACAGAACCAGGGACCCGAGTTTGATTCCTGGCTTGGATCACTGTCTGTGTGGAGTTTGCACGTTCTCCCCGTGTCTGCGTGGGTTTCCTCCGGGTGCTCCAGTTTCCTCCCACAGTCTGAAAGACGTGCTGGTTAGGTGCATTGGCCGTGCTAAATTCTCCCTCAGTGTACCCGAACAGGTGCCGGAGTGTGGCGGCTAGGGGATTTTCACAGTAACTTCATTGCAGCGTTAATGTAAGCCTACTTGTGACACTAATAAATAAACTTTTAGACTCTGTGAAAATCTAAACTTCTGTCTGTTTCCTGGAGGCTGCTTTCTGTCGCAGGAACAGTCGCTGTTCCTTTTCCAGCTCCATGGGGAAAATCCAGCCCTTCCCGTTCCAGAAAGTTCCATTCCATTAACATCAGATGCATTAATACAGAGTCATTGGGATGGCCCAGGTTAACTCTCCCTCTGTTAACACTAACTAAAACACTGACATTTCTGCAGTGATAAGGAGATAAGTTACGAGGTGCTTCCCACCCACCTCCATATTGAGTGGTAGGTTTTAACTCAGGCGCCCTCCAAACTGAGAGAACGCAGGAATCCTCAAGATCCGATTTTACATAAAAATATTACCCTCCAAATGATAAAAGTCTGGGTGGTTAGGTGGCCACTCACCGAGTGGGTAGGTTTCCCATTACTGGAATATGTGAGACTGGAGTTTGGGCTGGAACTTAGTTCTACCAAGTTTCGACCCATTTTACTGACAGTTCAATTTACCAGGAAGGCTGGAATGCTCCTGTGAACTTACAAGCACCATGTCTGGATGGCAACTTTACATCCTTGGTTCACAGAGTTACTCAAGGTCTGTGTCAATTTAACAGTTAAACCGTTCAGCAATGCAGTTGGTTAATGCATCATTCAGACCGCTCTGATGAAGCAGCAGAATTTTAAAATTCTGATACGCCCCTTCAACATGGACCCCCCCATTCGGCCTGTAACCAACAGCACAACTGCCTCAAGGAGACATTACAAAACACCACACAAACACAGTGGCTACCAGAACAGGTCAGAGGTGAGGAATCCTGCAGCAAGTAACTCACCTCCTGACTCCCCAAAGCTATCCACCATCGACAAGGCGCAAGTCAGGAGTGTGATGGAATACTCTCCACTTGCCTGGATGGGTGCAGCTCCAACAACACTCGAGAAGCTCAACACCATCCAGGACAAAGCAGCCCCGCTTGATTGACACCACAACTGCAAACATCCACTCCCTCCACCACCGACGCTCAGTAGCAGCAGTGTGTACTGTCTACAAGACGCACTGCAGAAACATAGAAACTAGAAGCTGGAGGAGGCCATTCGGCCTTTCGAGCCTGCTCTGCCAATCATCTTGATCATGGCTGATTATCGAATTCAATATCCTGATTCCCTCCTTACCCCCATATCCCTTGATCCCTGAGCCCCAAGAGTTGTATCTAATTTATTCTTGAAACCACACAACGTTTTGGCCTCAACTACTTTCTGTGGTATTCCACACATTCACCACCTCTGGGTAAAGAAATTTTTCCTCACCTCAGTTCTAAAAGGTTTACCTCTTTATCCTCAAACTATGGCTCCTAGTTCTGGACTCTCCCACCATCGGGAACATTCTTTCTGAATCTACCCTGTTAGAATTTTATAAGTTTCTATGAGATTCCCTCTCACTCTTCTAAACTCCAGTGAATATAATCCTAACCAACTTAGTCTCTCCTCATATGACAGACCTGCCATCGCAGGAATCAGCCTGGTAAACCTTCACTGCGCTCCCTCTATAGCAAGGACATCCTTCCTCAGATAAGGACACCAAAACTGCACACAGAAATTCACCAAAAATCCTTAGACAGCATCTTCCAAACCTACGACCACTTCCATCTGGAAGGACAAGGGCAGCAGATACATGGGAACACCACCACCTGCAAGTTCCCCCTCCAAGCCGCTCACCATCCTGACTTGGAAGTATATCGCCGTTCCTTCACTGCCGCTGGATCAAAATCCTGGAATTCCCTCCCTAACGGCATTGTGGGTCAACCCACAGAACATGGACTGCAGCGATTCAAGAAGGCAGCTCACCACCACCTTCTCAAGGGCAACTAGGGATGGGCAATAAATGCTGGCCAACCAGCGACGCCCATATCCCACGAATGAATAAAAAAATTAAATGCCCCTCTCTGCACCAGACCAGAGGTAAAACCTTAGGGCAGTTGTTTCACTCAATTATCTGACTTCCAAAAGCACCCACTCACTCTCCAGGATGTCCTTCTCCCATGTCCATTTAGTCTGCAATTAAGACGCTCAGTTGTCACAGTGGAATGAAAGCAGAAAGTGCCAATGTAGGGAGTGGAGAGAGTGGAGGGAGTGGAGGGAGTGGAGTGAGTGGAGGGAGTGGAGAGAGTGGAGAGAGTGGAGAGAGTGGAGAGAGTGGAGGGAGTGGAAGGAGTGGAGGGAGTGGAGGGAGTGGAGGGAGTGGAGGGAGTGGAGGGAGTGGAGTGAGTGGAGGGAGTGGAGTGTGGAGGGAGTGGAGGGAGTGGAAGGAGTGGAGGGAGTGGAGGGAGTGGAGGGAGTGGAAGGAGTGGAGGGAGTGGAGGGAGTAGAGTGAGTGGAGGGAGTAGAATGAGTGGAGGGAGTGGAGTGAGTGGAGGGAGTAGAATGAGTGGAGGGAATGGAGGGAGTGGAGGGAGTGGAGGGAGTGGAGGGAGTGGAGTGAGTGGAGTGAGTGGAGGGAGTGGAGTGAGTGGAGGGAGTGGAGGGAGTGGAGGGAGTGGAAGGAGTGGAGGGAGTGGAGGGAGTGGAGGGAGTGGAGAGAGTGGAGGGAGTGGAGGGAGTGGAGGGAGTGGAGGGAGTAGAATGAGTGGAGAGAGTGGAGTGAGTGGAGTGGAGGGAGTGGAGGGAGTGGAGTGAGTAGTGTGAGTGGAGGGAGTAGAATGAGTGGAGGGAGTAGACTGAGTGGAGGGAGTGGAGGGAGGTCATCCAGCGGGAGATAATAAGGCTGAGAAAGTGAAACATATTCTGACTGGGTAAAACCTGGGGTTGGCGAGGGAGTTATGAGGGTGGAGGAGGGGTGCAGGGTGACGCACTGGGGAGCGTATGGGTAGGGCAGTGTGTGGGTGGGAGAGGGGAGTGTGTGGGGAGGGAGGGGAGGGTGGGGTGGGTGAGAGCTGAGACAGTAAACTTCATTCAGGTTTCATTGTGGATGTGGAGATAGTGAGTGAGCGGGTGCAGGGAAACATACGCGATAGAAACAGCAATCCCATTCAACTGAAAGGAATTTGGAAATGTGGGAAGAGAAATCCCTCTGCTGAGAACTTCTCGTTATTAAAGACTGTTGTAATTTTAACAAAGCTTTTTATTGCTGAACAGAGACCCCCACCAAGGAGGAACTCTGATCCCTCTGTGTCTTGCTGCAGGTTTGAAGGTTTGGAGGCGATTGCTACGTCCGCACTGTGCAGCTCTGAAGCTGATGTCATGATACTCTCTGTCTTTGCAATGGAACCACTTTGTGGTTTGCAGAATGGTTAGTCATTGGATAAACTTCCTGAACTGAAGGGGGACTTGATGCTGAGTAATTTTTTAATGTGTGACCTCCTTTCACATTCATGCCAGATTTATAAAATATTCCTGGTGTTCTTACTGCTCAATAACTGCTTTATTCCACTGAGGGAATTCAGATTCACTTGTTTTCTCTGTTCAAATGCACTAAATTACAATGCTTTTCCATTCATCATGTTTCTGACCATTACCTGCAACTAACCTCTATTCAAATTCTTTTGAGTCGCTTTAACTGGTGAATAAATAAAACAATACTTAATCCAGACTGTTTTTATCAAGTATTTTCCCATGGTGAGTACAGGATTGCAGCCAATGCAAAAATAAAATCCGTGATCAACATAAAAGTGAGGTCTTGATTGCACCAACACTCCTACTCGATGTTATAAAACAATGAAAGGCTTCAGCCCTGAATCTGTGGGATGCAGCACGCGACCAGGTTTTGTACTGGTCTGTTACAATACTTAACATTTCATGCATATTAAAATGGATTACTGTTACAAATGTTTCACTGGTCTCTCATTGAAGATGATTTCCACATCTCTGCTAAGTCGTGGATCTGGGATATTTGAGTGTTCAATGACTTGGCCAATGCCAATGCACCCGAACAATTGGAGGGATTATTATCTGAAGTGATAGTAAGATAAAAACGGGCATTTTTAAAATTTAAAGTATCAGTGCCCTTGCATCTCAGGAATTTACTCTTTGTCACCGCTGAGAAATTGGTGGCTTTGCACCTTTTAGAGCAACAACTTACAGTACGCAGAGTGAACAAACACAGCACTGATGAGATTGTAAAAGAAATTGGCTTTTAAGCCTTGGAGGGGGTCCAGAGGAGGTTCACAAGAATGATCCCAGGAATAAAGGGTTTGTCATATGAGGAGCGGTTGAGGAGTCTGGGCCTATACTCAATGTTTAAACCCAGAGTTTAGAAGGATGAGGGGGGTTATTGAAACTTACAGGATACTGGGAGGCCTGGATAGAGTGGACGTGAAGAGGATGTTTCCACCAGTGGGCGAGACTAGAACTCAAGGGCACAACCTCAGAGTGAAGGATGCTCCTTTAAAACTGAGATGAGGGGGAATTTCTTCAGCCGGAGAGTGGTGAATCTGTGGAATTCATTGCCACAGAAGGCTGTGGAGGCCAGATCATTGAGTGTCTTTAAGACAGAGATAGATAGGTTCTTGATTAATAAGGGGATCAGGGTTACGGGGAGAAGGCAGGAGAATGGGGATGAGAAAAATATCAGCCATGATTGAATGGTGGAGCAGACACGATGGGCCGAATGGCCTAATTCTGCCCCTATATCTTATGGACTTATAAAGTTGATTTAACATCAGTAGATTAATGCTTAACAATCTTAGCCTGGCCATTATGCAATGTGATGTTATCATAACAACATTCAATGAAATCAAATTCACTCCTTTGTCTAAATCTGCAATGGTATCAATCTGTTTAAGTCATAGCTCCATCCGAGAGTTTCTGAAACAGTGCTCCTACATTGCACAGTACTTGAATCAATGGGATTTCCCAAATAATCATTCATGGTGGCATGCAATGTGGATTTTTCACTGGTGCTTCTATGGGTCTCTCATTAAAGATGAACCCATCGATTTCTGTATCTCTGCTTAAGCCAGGAATCTGGAATAACTGTGAGTTCTCAGTGACTTAGCCGATGCACCCTAACAACTGGAGATATTATATCCTCCATGTTTAATAATGGTGGTGGAAATATCTCTGTATCTGCTTGGTGGAGTTGTGTTGGATAAGTGCATGATTTCTGGCAGAATGTGGGGCTAACATGCTTTCCCAGTCCTTCTGTAAAAAGGCAAAATAGACAGATATAGGTAAGGCATCACTGAGTTGATGAATCACCAGGAATATCTCCGCCGTGTTGGTAATAAAAACAGAAAATGCTGGAAATGTTCAGGATGCGAGGCAGCGTTCCATGGCGAAACCGTTAAAGGTTTCAACTGAGGGACTTGAGGTTGTTTTCGTTAGAGAGAAGAAGGTTAAGAGGTGACTTAGAACATAGAACATAGAACAGTACAGCACAGAACAGGCCCTTCGGCCCACGATGTTGTGCCGAGCTTTATCTGAAACCAAGATCAAGCTATCCCACTCCCTATCATCCTGGTGTGCTCCATGTGCCTATCCAATAACCGCTTAAATTTTCCTAAAGTGTCTGACTCCACTATCACTGCAGGCAGTCCATTCCACACCCCAACCACTCTCTGCATAAAGAACCTACCTCTGATATCCTTCCTATATCTCCCACCACGAACCCTATAGTTATGCCCCCTTGTAATAGCTCAATCCACCCGAGGAAATAGCCTTTGAACGTTCACTCTATCTATCCCCGTCATCATTTTATAAAACTCTATTAAGTCTCCCCTCAGCCTCCTCCACTCCAGAGAGAACAGCCCTAGCTCCCTCAACCTTTCCTCATAAGACCTACCCTCCAAACCAGGCAGCATCCTGGTAAATCTCCTCTGCACTCTTTCCAGCGCTTCCACATCCTCCTTATAGTGAGGTGATCAGAACTGCACACAATATTCCAAATGTGGTCTCACCAAGGTCCTGTACAGTTGCAGCATAACCCCACGGCTCTTAAACTCCAACCCCCTGTTAATAAAAGCTAACACGCTATAGGCCTTCTTCACAGCTCTATCCACTTGAGTGGCAACCTTTAGAGATCTGTGGATATGGACCCCAAGATCTCTCTGTTCCTCCACAGTCTTCAGAACCCTACCTTTGACCCTGTAATCCACATTTAAATGAGTCCTACCAAAATGAATCACCTCACATTTATCCGGGTTAAACTCCATTTGCCATTTTTGAGCCCAGCTTTGCATCCTATCTATGTCTCTTTGCAGCCTACAACAGCCCTCCACCTCATCCACTACTCCACCAATCTTGGTGTCATCAGCAAATTTACTGATCCACCCTTCAGCCCCCTCCTCTAAGTCATTAATAAAAATCATAGAAATCATAGAAACCCTACAGTACAGAAAGAGGCCATTCGGCCCATCAAGTCTGCACCGACCACAATCCCACCCAGGCCCTACCCCCATATCCCACCCTCTAATCCCTCTAACCTACGCATCTCAGGACACTAAGGGACAAATTTAGCATGGCCAATCAACCTAACCCACACATCTTTGGACTGTGGGAGGAAACCGGAGCACCCGGAGGAAACCCACGCAGACACGAGGAGAATGTGCAAACTCCACAGAGACAGTGACCCAAGCCGGGAATCGAACCCAGGTCCCTGGAGCTGTGAAGCAGCAGTGCTAACCACTGTGCTACCGTACCGCTTCACAAAGAGCAGAGGACCAAGCACTGATCCCTGTGGCACTCCGCGAGCAACCTGCCTCCAATCCGAACATTTTCCATCCACCACCACCCTCTGTCTTCGATCAGACAGCCAGTTACCTATCCAATCTTAATAGAGGCAGACAAGATGATCAGAGGATTAGATAGGGTGGATAATGAGAGCCTTTTTCCTCGGATGGTGATGGCTAGCACGAGGGGACATAGCTTTAAATTGAGGGGTGATAGATATAGGACAGATGTCAGAGGTAGCTTCTTTACTCAGAGAGTAGTAAGGGCATGGAATGCCCTGCCTGCAGCAGTAGTGAACTCGCCAACATTAAGGGCATTCAAATGGTCATTGGATAAACATATGGATGATATTGGAATAGTGTAGGTTAGATGGGCTTTAGATTGGTTTCACTGGTCGGCGCAACATAGAGGGCTGAAGGGCCTGTACTGCACTGTAATGTTCTATGTTCTAACTCGATGACCATTCGTCAGAACTGGAAAATCCAGGGAAATAACTTTCACCTCTAATCTTTCCCAGTTCCGATGAAAGGTCAGTAACCTGGGATATTAACTCTTTCTCTCTCCACAGATGCTGCTTTACCTGATAAATGTCTCCAGCATTTTAGCTTTTACATATCCACTGAATTTTGCGTCTGAGGGACAATTAATATTCATTTTAAAGCAAGTTTTATCATAAGTTTTTTAACTGTTTTTTATCGATTGATGAGGTTGTGGTAGAAACATTGCATGGAGGTGGTGGGGAATTTATTTTACTTACTGGGATCGCCCCACTTGTCTTCATTCACCCCCTTTCCCCAAGTCCCTGCAAATTCCAGTAAAATGAATAGCCCATTCAACTGGTTAAAGGTCAGCCCTGGCAGACAGAAGGATGGCTATTGTTTTGTGGTCTTCCCAACACCTACAGGGACAGAGTTCACTTCTTTCTAAGTTCTTTGTGTTGCAGAGATGTCCCAGAGCTGGATTGTGAATTAGTGTTTGTGTTCTCGGGCTGTTAACTGCATCTCCCTGACCAATACTTCCTGTACACCAATACTCACACCAATATTTACAGATGGACCATGGAAAGCATTCTTTCTGGTTGTATCACAGCTTGGTATGGCTCCAAGTCTGTCCAAGACCGCAAGAAATTACGAAAGGTCGTGAATGTAGCCCAATCCATCACACAAACCAACCTCCCATCCATTGACTCTGTCTACACTTCCCGCTGCCTCGGCAAAGCAGCCAGCATTATCAAAGACCCCACATAACACAGACATACTGGACGGAATTTTACGAGAATGGTTCTAAATGTCCAGGAGGTGAGAAAATGGGAGAGTTCCTGATCCGTTTTTTTCGACGAGTTTCCATGCCCAATCTTAGACATTGAAAATATGATCTAGACTGCTTCTAGCGACTAGAGGCAGTGGGCGGGGCCACCAGCCTGCAGAGGGAGCTATTGTGCATGTGTAGACCTCTGATGCTGCACATGTGCAACTGCACCAGCAGGGGTCTGACAGACAGAGTGCTGGAGCCAGCCTGAACCAACACCCCCTCCCCTGCAATTGCAGGGGCCCGCGGCCATTTGTGAGCCCTACACTACATGGACATCTAGCCCCCCGCGTCGCCCAGACTGATTGCGCGCACCCCCCCACCGCCCCGATCCAATCATGATGCATAGTGCGCAGTGCCCTCTCCCCACCCTCTCTGATCAGGCTGCCCCTTCATGACCACCCCCTTCAGGCCCCACCCACTCCAGACCCCGCCCCTAAAAGCCCTTCCCCCATAGGCCCTGCACACTGGCCACGCCCACCATAGGCACAGCTCCCTGGCATGCCCAGTGGGCAGTGCCAAGTGTGCATTACCAAGGTTCCAGGCTGGCAGTGCCAAGGTGCCAGAATGGCACTGCAGGTTTGCACTGCCCAAGGGACGCCTCCCCTCGCCAGGCAGGGGGCGGGGTGGTGCACAATGGCCTCTGGTTGGCAAGGCCACAATGGCCTCTGGTTGGCAAGGCCAACACAACTATCCCCTGTTCATGGGGAGCAGATGTTTTCCTCGCCAGGGAGAACCTTGTAGACCAGGAGAGAACCTCTCCCGGCGAGGCCATAAAGGCAAGCGATCCCGGACGATTGAGCGCCAGGCTCACTAAACACATGCAAAACACATTTAAATATATTACCATAATGTATTCAGTCTCACACCCATTTCCGGTGAGAGGCTGACTGCGCCGGAAATCCGGCTCCTGTAAGAATGGGAGAGCCGAGCAATTGGGCGCGATCCTGATTTCTTCCGCGATTTTCCCAGCTCACTCTGCCCAATCAATGGGTGAGGCGAGCGGTAAAATCCCAGCCATTTTCTTCCACTTTCTTCCGTCGGGAAAAAGATACAAAAGTCTGAGGTCACGTACCAACCGACTCAAGAACAGCTTCTTCCCTGCTGCTGTCAGAATTTTAAATGGACCTACCTCGCATTAAGTTGATCTTTCTCTACACCCTCGCTATGACTGTAACACTACATTCTGCACTCTCTCCTTTCCTTCTCTATGAACGGTATGCTTTCTCTGTATAGCGCGCAAGAAACAATACTTTTCACTGTATGTTAATACATGTGACAATGATAAATCAAATCAAATCAGTGAAAGACATGTCAGTGCCAATGACTCTGTGAGGCTCTTATTCTGAAGCTTCCAGTTGACACATTGAGATTATGATGACAGTTCCTTTCTCTACAAATGAATCAACCAAATCATTTTCTACTATTGAAGTACTAGACTGCGAGTTTGATTAAACTCTCAAGTGGCTGCAATTGTGCCATTCCTGTATTCTGAGGTGTTTATATGTTGAGTGATTTGGGCACAGAATTCCTCTGCTAAAGGCACCTTGACAGATTATACTTGAAATTCAATCCCAGCATTGTCCCTGTTTTAACATTGGTGACTTATTTAACCAGTTAAAATGCTGCTAATCGCTGTGCGACATTGATACAGACAGGAAAAGCCAGAGAAGATGTGAAATCTAATTTAGTTACTGTTGTTTAGGCAAGGAAATAATAAGATCGAAATGCATGATTTGCATTGCTGATTCATGCACCCTTTTGTCAGTAAGCGTATACCAGGAAGTACATTTGTAAACGTGGCTGGGATCTCTTCCAACATAGAATCATAGAATCATAGAAACCCTACAGTGCAGAAAGAGGCCATTCAGCCCATCGAATCTGCACCGACCACAATCCCACCCAGGCCCTACTCCCATATCCCTACATACTTACCCGCTAATCCCTCTAACCGTCGCATCTCAGGACACTAAGGGGCAATTTTAGCATGGCCAATCAACCTAACCCGCACATCTTTTTGTATTTCTCATTGAAGTTTGCTGATGGGAAGTCAGTCCATCTCAGCTGGAAAATCATACTTGTTCTGATGTATTTTAAATCATAAATATCAAATTAGAATAAATATGGTAAATATAATTAATGTTCATGAGAAGCAACATGGTATTGGACAATGATAATACGCTGCTTTCCAATTTTTCACCTTTAATGTTTCTGATGTTTCAATAGATTAAGTTACATTCTTTTTAGAAGGTTAATATACAGGGTAAATCAGTGAAAGGCATTTCCCAAGGCAGGACAATCCATACTGGCCTGAGGTTCCATTGCTGCTCCCTCCCTGATGTCAACATGGCAGCACGGTGGCACAGTGGTTAGCCCTGCTGCCTCACGATGCCAGGGACCCGGGATCAATTCCCGGCTTGGGTCACTGCCTGTGTGGAGTTCGCACGTTCTCCCCGTGTCTGCGTGGGTTTCCTCCGGGTGCTCCGGTTTCCTCCCACAGTCCAAAGACGTGCAGGTTAGGTCCTTTGGCCGTGCTAAATTCTCCCTCAGTGTACCCGAACAGGCGCCAGAGTGTGGTGACTGGGGGATTTTCACAGTAACTTCATTGCAGTGTTAATGTAAGCCTACTTGTGACACTAATAAATAAACTTTAACTTACACTTAAACAACGCGGGCAGGAATTGAGCCCTCGGACTGACAGCAATCCCTCAGAGATGGAAAGGTGGAAATAAAGTGTATTTCAGGCATCTGATTATGATCTAATCAGACTTCTACTGAAAGCATGCATGTATGGGTGCTCCAATGAGCAGATGCAAGTGTGATGACATTCATGGTGGAATTGCTTGCTCCCATTCAATGTCAAGGCTTACTAAAGAAGCACGGACACTTTCCTCTTGCTCCACGCGGATGTGTATTTCAACAATAATCAATCTTCAAGGAGAGAATGAGAGCGCATTGATACAATATATTACAAATAACACAGATACACAAGTAAATCATTCCCTTTGGTCAAGACATTGAAGCTTTAGGCAACAAAAGAAAATGATTGGTATTTTTAACCAATTAATAATTCACATTGAATATTAATGAACTGAGAATAAAAAGATGAATAATCTTACCTGTAAAAACTAAGCTGATATCTTCCAGTTCTTCAGAGGGAACTTTAAAACTGAAGGATTCGTTGTAGAATGGATCTATGGTGCCCTTCATACAAGATGTTTTTTTTGTTTTTACCAGTTTTAATCCATGCACCAGCTGAACTTTAACAAATGGATCTATCAAAGTTTAAATGCAGAACAAAGTTAACACAGTTATAACCCCTAATGTGTATGATTGGCCTTACAACAGATTCAAACACAAAATTCTTATCATTCACATCCCCACTGAGTGTGAATATTTATCATCTTTACCTGATCCTTGGCTCATATCTGTCTGAAGAAGTTGCTTTGCCCGAATAATATCCACATTTAGTCTTCCCGCACTTGGCAAATAATTAAGAGAGATCAATAGTTCTCCGAGTTCCACTTCATTCTATAAGAAAGCGGAGTGAGGATTAGAATATCAAACATTTGAAATGATGACGTACCAATAAACTTCATTTGGGAACAGTTTGATTTCAGATTTCGGATATTAAACATTTGCATGAACAGACTTTTAGAATCACAGCCACTAATTCACTCTCTTGCTTATTCATATATCATGATGTGGAGATGCCGGTGTTGGACTGGGATGGGCACAGTAAGAAGTCTCACAACACCAGGTTAAAGTTCAATGGGTTTATTTGGTAGCACAAGCTTTCGGAACGCTGCTCTTTCATCAGGTGAACCATCTTCATCACCTGACGAAGGAGCAGCGCTCCGAAAGCTCATGATTCCAAATAAATCTGTTGGATTTTAACCTGGTGTTGTGAGCCTTCTTACCATATTCATATAACTAATATGCTCCTGTTGGGATCAGCCACTCTGCTGCATTACTAGGTTTGATTCCGGAGTTGAGAGGGTTGGCTTATGAGGAAAGACTGAGTAGACTGGGGCTATACTCGTTGGAATTCAGAAGAATGAGGGGAGATCTTATAGAAACATATAAGATTATGAAGGGAATAGATAAGATAGAAGCAGGGAAGTTGTTTCCACTGGTGGATGAAACTAGAACTAGGGGGCATAGCCTCAAAATAAGGGGGAGCAAATTTAGGACTGAGTTGAGGAGGAACTTCTTCACACAAAGGGTTGTGAATCTGTGGAATTCCCTGCCCAGTGAAGCAGTTGAGGCTACCTCATTGAATGTTTTTAAGGCAAGGATAGATAAATTTTTGAACAGTAAAGGAATTAAGGGTTATGGTGAGCGGGCGGGTAAGTGGAGCTGAATCCACAAAAAGATTAGCCATGATCTTATTGAATGGCGGAGCAGGCTCGAGGGGCCAGATGGCCTACTCCTGCTCCTAGTTCTTATGTTCTTATTCCCAGATAACATTCTGGTCACAAGATGGGATTTTGCAGTACGCATACTTCCAACTCTACAAGCGCCTTTTTACATCCAAAATGAGGTGTGTGGCTTGTGTCCAGATTTCAGGTGCAGGCCACACTGGACACTATTTCGGCGCAGTGTGATCCCAGGACAGGTTCTGAGCACCAGAATGATGCAGAGTGAGCAGATCATGATGTCAGTCAGTGGGGAATGCTGGCTTCTCTCACTGCTGCCGTTTTTGATCTGAATCCAAGTAACATGGAATCTCACTTTTGTAAATCAGTACAATCAGGAAGAAGAACTGGGATCCCACTTGTGTTCCTTACCGGGATTTCCAGATGAGTTGCTGATTGATTTGAACTGATCGTTGCAGAGTTGAAGAAGGGTTTGGTGGTTGTCCAGATACAGAAAGTTGCTCAAATCTACAGAAGGTGATGTGGAAAATGCTGAAGGTCTTGATTCTGACTTCAGGGGTTTTGCTCCAACCTGTTGCCCTGAGACGTGGGCGCAGTATCTCACATCCCCATGGACATACAGCACAGCTGGAGAACAGCTAGAGGCAACATTGAAGAGGACAATGGAGGATGGAGAAGGGGAGAGGGGCTCACGGCAGGGGGGGGAGGTTTCCAGCCAGGGTCTCCAGGGAGTGAATCCCTGACCTCGATCTCAGGATGGGGAGAGACTTAGATGTCCTTCCTTCATTAACAATGTGATCACTGAAATCCACACCTGAACGGCAGCCTCAGAGCAGTGTGAGGATGGCATTGCCAGTGGCACTGAGATCACCATGACACTGAGATCACCATGACACTGAGATCACCATGGCGCTGAGATCACCATGGCGCTGAGATCACCATGGCGCTGAGATCACCATGGCGCTGAGATCACCATGGCGCTGAGATCACCATGGCGCTGAGATCACCATGGCACTGAGATCACCGTGGCGCTGAGTTCACCATGGCGCTGAGTTCACCATGGCGCTGAGATCACCATGGCACTGAGATCACCATGGCGCTGAGATCACCATGGCACTGAGATCACCATGGCGCTGAGATCACCGTGGCACTGAGATCACCGTGGCGCTGAGATCACCATGGCACTGAGATCACCATGGCGCTGAGATCACCATGGCGCTGAGATCACCGTGGCGCTGAGATCACCATGGCGCTGAGATCACCATGGCGCTGAGATCACCGTGGCACTGAGTTCACCATGGCGCTGAGATCACCATGGCACTGAGTTCACCATGGCGCTGAGATCACCATGGCACTGAGTTCACCATGGCGCTGAGATCACCATGGCACTGAGCTGGTATACCACTTCCAGGCTGAAAGTGGCAATATTCCCATGGTCTCCCAGATAAGTGTCCACTATCAAGGGAAAGCCCTCAGGCTGTGTGTACAAAACAACAAAGAGAACAAGAAACAAAGAAAGTTACAGCACAGGAACAGGCCCTTCGGCCCTCCAAGTCTGCACCAACCATGCTGCCCGACTGAACTAAAACCCCTCCCCTTCCGGGGACCATATCCCTCTATTCCCATCCTATTTATGTACTTGTCAAGATGCCCCTTAAAAGTCACTACCGTATCCGCTTCCACTATCTCCCCCAGCAACGAGTTCCAGGCACCCACTACTCTCTGTGTAAAAAACTTGCCTCGTACATCTTTAAACCTTGCCCCTCGCACCTTAAACCTATGCCCCCTAGTAATTGACTCTTCCACCCTGGGAAAAAGGTTCTGACTATCCACTCTGTCCATGCCCCTCATAATCTTGTAGACTAGAAAAAGGGTTCAATATGTTTCATTCTCGGGCTGAGGCAGCACGTGGCATCTCAAGGACTGCAGACTGCATTAGGGAACATGAAACTCAACCTGTGCTTCATTCTCAGATCTCCCACAACTGGGCGGCACGGTGGCACAGTGGTTAGCATTGCTGCTTCACAGCGCCAGGGACCCGGGTTCAATTCCGGCCTTGGGTCATTGTCTGTGCGGAGTCTGCATGTTCTCCCGATGTCTGCGTGGGTTCCCTCCGGGTGCTCCGGTTTCCTCCCACAGTTCAATGATGTGCTGGTTAGGTGGATTGGTTATGCTAAATTGACCCTAGTCAATAATCAGGGGGAGTAGTGGGGTGAATGTATTGCGTTACGGGAATAGGGCCTGGGTTGGATTGTGGTCGGTGCACACTTGATGGGCCGAATGGCCTCCTTCTGCACTGTAGGGATTCTACGATTCATTGCACCCTTTCTATAACTGCACATGATGCCACCAATGTCCAGTCAGTGACCAGCGAGTCAATGTCCAATCTGTGGGTGACCATAAACTTCCTCTCGCTCATTGCAAGTGACACGAGCCACAAAACACTTTAGTCTGAATGTTTCTATCGGCTGCTGCATCAAGGTCTTCACCCGAGTCGTCTGCAGCAGGACTCACCCACAATGCTGCCCTCCAGCAATCACCTTGTCCCCTGCCCTGGCTGCTCTCTCCTTGTGTCTGCTACCTCACTGTGTGCAGATCCCATCTCCACGTTATCCTCTCAGATAGACCCAGTGTTAGTAGCAGAATCAGTGGCTGCGAACAGCAACTGACACGGACTTCCTGCCCAGCCAGGTGGCAATTCTTGGGTATCTAAGTGGGTGAAGGTATAAGGGTGGGGTTGTGTTGTGGGGTGTACGGTACGAGTGTATGTTTACAGCACCTGCAGTTTGTAAATGAGAAGAGATTGTGAGGATGAGAGGATTATGAAATGTGAGGAGGGAGAGCTGTGAGGATACCGTCATCTTTAATAGTTTCAGCCTCGTCACTGGCCGCAGCCTCATGACTATCCCAGCGATGGAAACCAGCAACTCTTCCATTTGGTCAGGAGATGTATCCACCCACCTCCCTCTCCAATCTACCCCCCCCATGGCTGTCTCCCGACAGGTGTTGCTGCCTCTGGTTCTCCGCCACCTTGTACCACATGAGAGGGATGGAGAGAGAGAGAGTGTCTGTGAATGTGTTTCACTGGTGTGCCTGTGATGGTTGAAGAGTGAGGACAGGCTGTGATGAATTGTGGCTGTGTGTTCTGTAGCTGTGCAGAGTGTGAGGATGGGATGAAGCTTTGAATGTGAAGACAGAATCCTCACCATCCAGAGTGTTGGCGGGTGAGTGAGGTGAAGGTGGTTCTTTAAGTCTTGTCTCAGACTCACGGCTAAGTGGTACGGAAACGGCGTTTGAAGCTGAATTCACTGATCATTACCACTTGTGTAAGAACCTCTCACAATGATGCATTGTGGGTGCTCGGGGCTCCACTCCTTGCATCGGCCAGTTATCTGGTCCCCCTGGTTTTGTTCTGTCTGTGCAGAGGGTAAGCTAGCCCCTGTGAATAGAACATCACCCTTCACCCTCCGCCCCCTGACCATTGCACCAAGGCCTACAGGTTGCACCTGAGAACTTAGCAAGTACTCTGTGCCCTGCTCCACCTCACTATAGGAAGGATGTGATAGCAAGGATACAGAGGAGGTTCACCAGGATGTCGTCTGGGATGGAGCATTGAGCTATAAGGAGAATCATAGAATCCCTACAGTGCAGAAGGAGGCCATTCAGCCCATCCACCCAGACCTATCCCCTAACCCCACATATTTACCCTGTTAGTCCCCCCTGACACTTAGGGGCAGTTTAGCATGGCCAATCAACCTAACCTGCACATCTTTGGACTGTGGGAGGAGACCGGAGCACCTGGGAGAAACCCACGCAGACACGGGGAGAACGTGCAGACTCCACACAGACAGTGATCCTAGCCTGGAATCGAACCCAGGTCTCTGGCGCTGTGAGGCAGCAGTGCTAACCACTTTGTCACCGTGCCACCCAGGAGAAAGACTGGATAGGCTTGGATTGTTTTCTCTAGAGCAGAGAAGGCTGAGGGGGAACATGATTGAGGTGTATAAGATTTTGAGGGGTATGGACAGGTAGGGTAAGGAACAGGTGATCCCCTTGGTTGAGGGGTCAGTCACGAGGCGGCAGAGTTTTAGGGTGAGGGGCAGGAGATTTGAGAATTTTTTGTTTCACTCAGAGGGTGTTGGATACCTGGAATGCACTGCCTGGGAAGACAGTGGAGGCTGGAAACCTCACAACCTTTAGGAAATATTTGGATGAGCACTTTAAACATCATAACATTCAAGGATTTGGGACAAGTGCAGGTAAATGGGAATAGTGTGACTTTAGTGGTATAGTCGGTGCAGACTCGATGGGCCAAAGGGCCTTTTCTACGCTGTGTGATTCTGTGACTTGATGAGTTACTCTTCGACACGTTCAGAAAGTCTTCTCCGCTGCTTCCAGCACCTGTTCCAGCCGGGGTGCACTTTGCCTTTCAGAGCTGCCGGTTAAGCTGGTCCCAGAACTGACCGGGCTGCATGAAATTTGCTCCCTGTCTGTACTGGATTCGAGTTATAATCACAGGTTATTTTCCAATCTGATTTTGACCCTTTATCCGATAATCGGAAGGTGCCTCTTCTGGCAGAGTGCTGAGCTTTACAAGAGATGATGTTTCTTTCAACACTGCAACTTTTTCCACACAGAGGGTGGTGTGTGTCTGGAACGAGCTGCCAGAGGTAGTAGTAGAGGCGGGTACAATTTTGTCTTTTAAAAAGTGTTTAGACAGTTACATGGGTAGGATGGGTATCGAGGGATATGGGCCAAATGCGGGCAATTGGGACTAGCTTCAGGGTTAAAAAGGGGCGACATGGACAATTTGGGCCGAAGGGCCTGTTTCCATGCTGTAAACCTCTCTGACTGCAACACCATCAACAGCACAGGTTTCTAACCAATGACATGGTCCCGTTAACTGAAGGTATTTGCGAGGACGGGATTATATTTGACTGGGATTTTTAATATGATTTGTTCAATCAGAATACCTGCAATGTTTAGAAGTTGTATCCTCCACCTAGCTATTTAATTCAAACGAAATGTCACGCACAAACAGGTACTTGAGTCAAAGAGACAGCAGGCCATACAACAACGCAGGAAGTGTCGAATATCTTCTCCAGCCGCTTCCATGGTTTATTACACAGCAAGATCCCGGATCCCTGATAATGAAATTGATGGTATTGTCCATCCAAACTTCCCCTGAGCAGCGCTGAGGAGCTTTACACAGAAACTTGTTTTTGCTAAAAATTAAATAGCATTTGCAACACCATAGCACCTGGAACGTTTCACGGTATTTCACAGGGGCATGATCAAAGTTTGATGTTGAGCCACGTAAGGAGATGTTGGGATGGAGGTTGTTTCAAAGGAGGGTCTCGAGAGGCAGAGGTTTGAAGAAGGAATTCCAAAGTGTAGGATCTGAATAGCCAGAGGCTCAATCGCCAATGAAGATGCAATTAATCCCAGAAATGCACAGCCGGCTAGAGTTGAGGAACACCGGGACCTTAGAAGCTTGAGGAAGCTACAGAAGGGTGAGAACATGTAGGAATTTAAAAAGATAAGAATTGTGAGATCGGGTTGTTGTCAGACCAGGAGCCAATGTCAGTCAGTAAGCAGAGGTGAATGGAATTGGTGCGAGTTAGGTCAATGGCAGCAGGATTTTGGATCAATTCTAATTTTTGCAAGTGAAGGATGGGGAGGTGACCAGGAGAACATTGGAACAGTCCATTCCGGAGGAATCGCATGGGTGATGGTTCCTGCAGCAGATGAATTGAGACAGGGATGGATACTTAGCCATGTTGGCCATCTCGCTGATGGAATGGGCACTGATGGTCAAACAGGAAGCCAAGGTTGCGAATTGCCTGGTTCAGCCTCAGACACGGTCCAGGGAGAGGAATGAATGAATGGCTAAGGAATGGAGGACAATGGTTTCGCCCTTCCCAATATTTAGTGGGAGAAATTTCTTGCTCAACAGGAACTGGATGTCAAACAAGCAACATGACAAATATGGAACGCTGGAAGGGCTGAGAATTGGCGAGTGGTCGAGTTGGGTTTTACCAGCATTCACATGGAACCAGATGTGTTTTTGTAAGATGTTACTAAGGGGCAACATCTGAATGAGAAAAGAAGAGGCCAAGGATAGACCCTTGGGAGATTCCCAGTGTAAAGGTGCAGCAAGATCAAACATGGCAGGTCATTCTTTTGTTCTGGCTAGGTTGAGAATGATGAAACCAGAAGGAGACAATCCCACGTCACTCAGTGACAGAAACGGCAACACTGGAGCAGGAGGGGGGAGTCAGGCATGTCAAAGGCTGCACAGTTCAGGAGGATATGGAGGGATCATTTATTACAGCCATTTGTATTTAAATAAGAGTCACTCCACTGCAGTGCCAGGAGTGGAAATCTGATTGGAGAGGTTCACATATGGATGAGTGGGAAAAATGGGAATGGATTTGGGAGGCACTAACATGTTCAAGGATTTTGGAAAAGAAAGAGAGATCGGAAATGGGACGATAGCTTACAAAGGACAGAAAGATCAAGATTTCTTGTTAGAATCCATATCCAGAGAATCCCGACAGTGCAAAAGGAGGCCATTCAGCCCATCGAGCCTGCACCGACTCTCTGACAGAGAATCCTACCCAGGACCAGCCACCTCCAAAACCGCCAGCTATCCTATACACCTCGGAACAGTAGGAGACAATTTAGCATGCTCAATCCACCTAACTTCTAACTTGCACAAAGCAGAACAATACAGCACAGGAACAGGCCTCTCGGCCCTCTAAGCCTGCACCGATCATGTTGCCCTATCTAAACCAACCACTTATATCCCTCTATTCCCCATCTGTTCATGTGTCTATCCAGATAAGTCTTAAATGTGGCTAACGTATCTGCCTCAACCACCTCACTTGGCAGTGCATTCCAGACCCCCACCACCCTCTGTGTAAAAAACTTCCCCTGCACATCTCCACTGAACCTTTCCCCCCTTATCTTGAACTTGTGCCCCCTGTAATTGTCATTTTTGCCCTGGGAAAAAGCTTCCAACTGTTCACCCTATCCACACCCCTCATAATTTTATAAACTTCTATCAGCTCACCCCCTCAGCTTCCGTCTTTCCAGGGAGAACAATCCCAGTTTATTCAATCTCTCTTCATAGCTAATACCCTCCATACCAGGGAACATCCTGGTAAACCTTTTCTGCTCTCTCTCCAAAGCCTCCACATCCTTCTGGTAGTGAGGTGACCAGGATTGGACACAGTATTCCAAATGTGGCCTAATTAACGTTTTATATAACTGTAACATAATTTGCCAACTTTTGTACTCGATACCCCGTCTGATGAAGGCAAGCATGCCACATGCTTTCTTCACCACCTTTTCCACCTGTGCTGCCACTTTTAAGGATCTGTGGATCTGTACTCCCAGATCTCTCTGTGTGTCGATGCTCCTGATGGTTCTGCTATTTATTTTATAGCTCCCACCTGAATTGGATCTACCAAAATGCATCACCTCGCACATCTTTGGAGTGTGGGAGGAATCCGGAGCAACATTTCCTTCTGTTTAGTTCTCCTCATGCGTTTATCGAGCAGCCACTTTCAGGACAATGAAATGTTAGTCATAAAGTCTGCGACTAAACTCACACATAGGTCAGGGAAGGGAAGAGTGTCAGCCCCCTTTCCTTGAAGGATATTTGTGACTTTGGACACTCATTACATACCAGCAGCTTTCTGAGTAATTCCTCTGTGTGCTAGCTCACAAACAACATGATTTATTGACACTCCTTTCACAGTCTGTCACGATATGATT
The DNA here is from genome assembly GCF_964213995.1 of Mustelus asterias. Classification (NCBI taxonomy): domain Eukaryota; kingdom Metazoa; phylum Chordata; class Chondrichthyes; order Carcharhiniformes; family Triakidae; genus Mustelus; species Mustelus asterias. Next base: position 72,432,982 of record NC_135823.1, read on the forward strand.
TAAGTCTTTGATATTTGATTGCTGACGCAGCACTGTAACAGTGACACCGTCCTGCCTCACTCTGACTAACTGCAAGGTGCAAATTAATCTCATGCATCAAGTATCATTAAAAAGGCCAGGGTAACATTCTGTTTTCCTGCACAGTATCAAAAACATACTGGAAGCTGAATTTCATATATATCACATACTTTAAAAATCTCAGTAAATTGTATAAAATGTTGGTGACTTCCACGGTGAGCTCTTTTATCGATATTATTAAGCATGTTTCACAATGGGAGTTACAAAACACTCAATCTGTTACAGGATGGTGGACAGCACAGTGGTTAGCACTGCTGCCTCACAGCACCAGGGACCCAGGTTCAATTCCAACCTTGGGTCACTGTCTGGGCGGAGTTTGCATATTCTCCCCGTGTCTGCGTGGATTTCCTCCGGGTGCTCCGGTTTCCTCCCACACTCCAAAGATGTGCAGGTTAGGTGGATTGGCCATGCTAAATTGCCCCATAGTGTCCCAAGATGTGTAGGTTAGGGGGATGAAAGAACAGTACAGCACAGGAACAGGCCCTTCGGCCCACCAAGTTTGTGCTGATACAGATGCGGCACGGTAGCACAGTGGTTAGCACTGCTGCTTCACAGCTCCAGGGACCTGGGTTCGATTCCCGGCTTAGGTCACTGTCTGTGTGGAGTTTGCACATTCTCCTCGTGTCTGCGTGGGTTTCCTCCGGTTTCCTCCCACAGTCCAAAGATGTGTGGGTTAGGTTGATTGGCCATTCTAAATTTGCCCTTAGTGTCCTGGGATGCATAGGTTAGAGGGATTAGTGGGTGAATATGTAGGGATATGGGGGTAGCGCCTGGGTGGGATTGTGGTCGGTGCAGACTCGATGGGCCGAATGGCCTCTTTCTGTGCTGTAGGGTTTCTAAGATTTCTAAGATTCTACGATGCCTCTCTTATCTAATATTTTCTTGCCTCTATGTGGTCCATATCCCTCTATTCGCTGCCTATTCATGTATCTATCCAGATGCCTCTTGAACGTTGTTATAGAATCAGTTTCCACCACCTCCACCGGCAGTGCGTTCCAGGCATTCACCACCCTCTGAAAAACTTGCCCCTTACGTCTCTTTTTGTTCCCCTCTCACTCTCAGCCTATGCCCCTGAGTAATTGACCCTTTGACCCTGGGAAAAAGACTCTATCCACTCTATCCAAGCCTGTCATAATCTTGTAAACCTCTATCAGGTCCCCCCTCATCTTCCGACGCTCCAATGAAAACAATCCAAGTTTGTTCAACCTTTCATCATAGACCATATCCTCCAAACCAGGCAACATCCTGGTAAATCACTTCTTCACCCTTTCCAATGCATCAACATCCTTCTGCTAGTGTAGCAACCAGAATTGTACACAATACTCCAACTGCGGCTTAACCAAAGTCTCATACAGCTGCAACATGATTTTCCAATTCCTATACTCAACGCCCCGACCGATGAAGGCCAGCATGCCATACGACCACCTTCTCGACCACCTTGTCCACCCGAGTTGCCACCTTCAGGGAACTGTGAATCTGCACACCTAGATCCCTCTGTATGCTAATATTTCTAAGAGTTCTACCATTTCCTGTATGCTTTCCTTCTGCAGTAGACCTTCTAAATTGCATCATCTCACATTTGTCCGGGTTAAATTCCATCTGCCACCTTTTGGCCCAGGTCTCCAGCCAGTTTATATCCTGCTATATCCTCTGACAATCCTCCTCACTATCCGTTACTCTCCCAATTTTTGTATCATCTGAAAATTTACTAATCAGATCACCTACATTGTCTCCAAATCATTTCTACATATTACAAACAACAGAGGCCCCAGCACTGATCCTTGTGGAACACCGCTTGTCACAGACCTCCAGTTAGAAAAGTACCTTTCTACAGCTACAGTCTGCTTTCTGTGCCCAAGCCAGATTTGTATCCATCTTACCAGCTCATCTCGGATCCCACATGACTTCACCTTCTGTGTCAGCCTGACATGAGGAACCTTATCAAAGGCTTTACTAAAGTCAATCATAGAAATCATAGAAATCATAGAAACCCTACAGTGCAGAAAGAGGCCATTCGGCCCATCGAGTCTGCACCGACCACAATCCCACCCAGGCCCTACCCCCATATCCCTACACATTTACCCACTAATCCCTCTAATCTATGCATCCCAGGACACTAAGGGACAATTTTAGCATGGCCAATCAACCTAACCTGCACATCTTTGGACTGTGGGAGGAAACCGGAGCACTCGGAGGAAACCCATGCAGACACGAGGAGAATGTGCAAACTCCACACAGACAGTGACCCAAGCCGGGAATCGAACCCAGGTCCCTGGAGCTGTGAAGCAGCAGTGCTAACCACTGGGCTACCGTGCCGCCATGTATACAACATCCACTGCCCTGCCCTGGTCAATTTGTTTTGTCCTCAAAGTAAGGGATGAGTGGGATAAATACATGGAGCTTCGGGGATAGGGCCGGTGGGGGGGTTGCTCTGTTGGAGAGTCAGTGCAGACTCAATGGGCCGAATGGTCTCCTTCTGCATTGCAGGAATTCGATGATTCTATAATGATATATTTGAAACAAAGCAGATGAATTTTCTGCTCAGACGGGTTGAAGCTCTGCCGGAGTGGCACGGTAGCACAGTGGTTGGCACTGCTGCCTCAGAGCGCCAGGGACCCGGGCTCGATTCCTGGCTTGGGTCACTGTCTGTGTGGAGTCTGCACGTTCTCCCCATGTCTGCATGGGTTTCCTCCGGGTGCTCCAGTTTCCTCCCACACTTCAAAGATGTGCGGATTAGGTGCATTGGCCATGCTAAATTGCCCTTTAGTGTCAGGGGGACTGGCAGGGTAAATACATGGGGTTATAGGGATAAGGCCTGGGTGGGATTGTGGTCGGTACAGATTTGATAGGCCGAATGGCCTCCTTCTGCACTGTAGGATTCTATGATTCTAACTGTTGAATCAAACAAGAACAGGTTTATTTAAATAATTTTGTTAAACCTCTACACTCTGCCCAGGAATCTGACTGGCCATAGTAGATGCTTGGTGTGGCGAGAATCCAATCCCGGAACTCAGAGGGCAGACACATTGGGTGGGATTTTCCCAAGACCGGAAAATCCTGCCTGAGGTCAGTGGACCTTTGTATGGTCCGTGTCCCACTTGCTGTGATTCCCGGGGAGGGCGGGATGGGAAATGCTGCCCATCGGGTGATCAAAAAACTCTGAGACAGCCGAGCATGTCCAAAGATGTGCTAGTTCGGGGGATTAGCCTTAGTAAATGTGCAGGGTTACCGGGATAGGGTAGAGGGGGGGGCCTGGGTAAGATGCTCTTTCGGAGAGTTGGTGCAGACTCGATGGGCCGAATTGCTTCTTTCTGAACTGTAGGGACTGTACGAGTCTGTGGTAAGGGGGGTAGAACTCCTTTTTCAAACGTTTCATATTGACGGAGTTGAGGAGTTAGACTAATTGGCCAAAATCAATTCAACTCCCGTCAGGGGATTAAATTTCAAATCCCTGCTCTGCCGCCATAGCAACACTGAACACCAGGGATGCAGAGCTGTCCAATGACCCTTTGTCATGCTAAGGTGCCAATGAATTACACTGAAACACAAGCTGAAATCTAAGCCAAAGAATCAGATTCATATTTACCTGAGAACTTGGAATTAGAGCTTTCCACCAATGTCCACCTTTTACAAGGTCCACTTCATTTAAGGACATTGCAACTTTTCCAATGACACAGTGACGTGAAAACTTATCAAAGTCAACAACCGTTAAAAGGAGGGTCCTTCTCTGAGCTTCTAAAAATGGAATTTCAAATGTATATCGCTCCTCAAAAACTGGGTTCTGAGTTTTCCGTTTGACGCCCGTTTGTCTGGAGTTCTTCTGATCTGGTAAGAGACACATCTTAACGTAGGGATTGGAATGAGCCATGTCTTGTCTGGACCCATCGTATGAGATGGGGGGAGGGAGATCTCTGGCCTCGATCACTCGCACTATCAGGTAGTTATGCAGGAGGTCATACTGAGTGCTGAAGTGGAGTAAGCCAAGCTGATACTTGGACAGAATCTCTTCATCAGTCAGAGAGTCTACATCATCGCTATTCGAATCAACAGAGTAAAGCCGAGGCTCAAACTTCCGGAAGTAATCCTCCGGCACGTAGGCTTTCCGGAATACCTTGGGTTGGACTATTTCTTTCTTGGACCCTATTGCCCAGAACTCAATGGGTTTGATATCAACAAGTGGGGAACTGGGCCGTCTGATGGCCTCGAGATCTGGAAAATCAAACAGGAAAATTGAATAGCGTTAGAGAAAAGCAAACCACTGGAACTGAGAACATTTGTTTCTGGGTTTGCAAAATAAATGAATTATCAAATAATTCAACTGTCCACTGACATCCATTTTCTGACTTTTGAAATTTTCAATAGCCCGTAATCAATAAATGCCGCAATAAGAGGTCTCACACCAGGTTAAAGTCCAACAGATTTATTTGGTAGTACGAGCTTTTGGAGCACTGCTCCTTTATCAGGTGAGTGAATAACAGAGCATATATAGACATTAGGTGTAATAATAATAGATATTAATAAGTATAATAATAGATATGATCTTGTAACTGAGTCTGTGTCTCTTTATGCCCTGTTTGTGAACCCAACTCTCCACTCACCTGATGAAGGAGTAGCGCTCCGAAAGCTCGTGCTACCAAATAAACCTGTTGGACTCTAACCTGGTGTTGTGAGACTTCTTACTGTGCCCACCCCAGTCCAACACCGGCAACTCCACATCAATAAAGGCTACAACATAGCAATAGCGCAACGAGGATAGACGTAATTATTCTACTGCTCACACCATTACTCATCACATCATCATTTCCTGGGTCCATTATTATCAGAAACAGCTGGTCATTAGCAGAGCTTCATCCCAGTAAATTAACGTCTTTCAATTTCCATTTGTTTCCACAGCTAATAATTCCAGGAACAGTCACTAGTCTGTAGCCAGGGCTTGAAGGGCACCACTCCACATCAAGCCTGGCTGATCCAGGAGTCTCTCCCGCTCTTACCACCAGCTATTGGTATGTTGGAAGGATTTTACAAGTTGACACTCAATCCATTTGGCCGCGTTATTAACGCACCTTCCTCAGTCATCAAGTCCTGGGGTGAGACTCGAACCCAGAGCTTCTAGCTCAGAGGCAGAGACACTACACACTGCACCACACAACCTCCACTGGCATTTATTGGGCATTCCTAATTACCCTTGACATTCAATGGCATTACCAATCGTTGAATCTCCCACTATCAACATTCTAGGGGTTACCATTGACCAGAAACTGAACTGGATTAGCCATATAAATACTGTGTCTACCAGAGCAGGTCAGAGGCTAGGAATCCTGCAGTGGGTAACTCACCTCCTGACTCCCCAAAGCCTGTCCACCATCTACAAGGCACAAGTCAGGAGTGTGATAGAATACTCCTCACTTGCCTGGATGGGTGCAGCTCCAACAACACTCAAGAAGCTCAACACCAGTGAGGACAGACCGCCTGCTGAATTGCTACCCCTTCCACAAACAGCCAATCCCTCCACCATTGGCAAAGGATTCTATGATTCTATGAACAGTAGCAGCAGAGTGTACCATCTATAAGATGCACTGCAACAACTACTAAAGTTCCTTAGGCAGCACCTTCCAAACCCATGACCACTACCATCTAGAAGGACAAGAGCAGCAGATATCTGGGAACACCACCCTCTGGTGATTCCCCTCCAAGCCACTCACCATCCTGACTTGGAAATATATCGCTGCTCCTTCACTGTCACTGGGTCAAAATCCTGGAACTCCCTCCCTAACAGCACCCCATGGACTGCAGTGGTTCAAGAAGGCAGCTCACCGCCACCTCCTAAATGCTGGCCCAGCCAGCGATGCCCACATCCCATAAAATGAAAAAGAAAAGCTGCAGTCCATGTGGTGTAGGTACACCCACCGTGCTGTTAGGGAGGGAGTTCCAGGGTTTCAGTCCAGCGACAGTGAAGGTTATATCTTGCTTAACTAGCCTGTGAGACAGCTCCACCAATGCTGGCACAAGCTCCCAGATGTTAGTCAGGGGGGTTTGGCAGGGTGGACAGGGCTGGCTTTGTTGTTGTTTCTGATGTCTGGGTCGATGCCAGGTAGTCTGTCCAGTTTCATTCCTTTCTATTGGTTTCGTATCAGTGGTATATAACTGGCTTACTAGGCCTTTTCAGAGGTTATCTTAGAGTTAACCTGGAGTCGCATTAGTGAACCAGATGGGTTTTTACAACAATTGACAATGGTTTCATCATTAGATTTTAATTCCAGATTTTTATTGAATTCAAATTTCATCATCTGCCATGGCAGGATTCGAACCCGGGTCCCCAGAGCATTACTAGTCCAGTGACAATACCACAACACTATCACTTCCCCCATCTTTTACTCATCAGGACAAATGCAAGAATGCCAGATTTTAAACCATCACAACAACTACAGAATCTTTCTCCAATTAAAAACCTGTGCAGGTAAATAATTGCTTCCATGGTTTCAAAAGGCTGACAATTTATTTTCATCTTGGTGGCATCCAACCAATTTAATAAAAACGCATAAGTATGAATAATATCTAAGTTAACACAGGTACAAAATACATTTGAATTATTTATCTCCTTAAAATATTATCCATAACGACACTTCAGTGATACATTTCTTATTATTATTGCCAAGAACATGAGGTTGGAATTGGATTGCAATCATCGCTACTTTTTAAAAGTTATATGGTCCTTCTGATCAGCGATAAATGAGTTGTGATGAAGTTTGTGCAACAAACGGCTGTAAATCAGATTAATCAAATCCCCCCTTGTTGCCTCTTCGAGATAATACTGGCGCTGTTAAGGTGAAAGGTCTCACTCAGCTGCTAACATCATAGACCACCAATTGCTTGACCTGGGAGCTCTATTTTAATTGTAGGATATGCCAGAATATTTCAAAACCAGGTAGGCGAACAAATTGCCTTCATTGATGGAGTTCAGACACATGTATCATGTTTACCCTCTGAAATGGCCAAGCACTCTGTTCAAGGGAATTATTTTTTATTCGTTCATGGGATGTGGGCGGCGCTGGCTGGTCCAGCATTTATTGCCCATCTCCGAGGGCATTTTAGAGTCAACCACATTGCTGTGGCTCTGGAATCACAGGTAAGCCAGACCAGGTAAGGATGGCAGATTTCCTTCCCTAAAGACAGGTTTTTCCAACAATCCACAATGGTTTCATATTTTTAATTCCAGATTTTTATTGAATTCAAATTTCACCGGCTGCCATGGTGGGATTTGAACCAGAGAATTACCCTGGGTCTCTGGATTACTAGCCCTGTGACAATACTGCCACACAACTGCCTCTCCTGAAATTAGGATGGACACAAAAGCGAGCTTTCCCAGCACCCATGAAAGGAATTTTAAATAGTCACTGGGATCATTAAATACAGCAACACTATTTCAGACTGAAAATGACCAAATCTCATTTCAAATCAATTCACAACCAATTGCGGATATAAATTTCCCACTGGATGATTCAGCAGCATGGAATGTTACCATTGCAGCAATTAATTTTATAGTTATTCCGACAATATAAAAATACATTTTATAGTTCTTCCCTTTAGTATAAACATTTCGGCAGTCCGTGGAGTCCATTTGAAAGTTCCGCACTCACATTGAATTTTGGAACAGTTGCAGTGAGCGAGGTATTCATGGAGCAAAGACAGCGTAAACTATCAGAGCGGAATGTACCGAGAGCGTTAGGAAAACAAATGTAATACAAAGGGATTTATAAATCTATTGGTAAGCACTAGAAATAAGGGGAAATTTTTGAAGGGTTTAATCCTCAGACACTAACTTGGTTTCAGAGTGGAGGTTGTGTATCTGACTACAGCCAATGTGTATGTCTTAAAACGGACATTATAGGGATGACCTTATTACATCGTACCCGTTTTTTGCCCCTCGTGATGTTAGAACATAGAACATAGGACATAGAACATAGAAAAACTACAGCACAAACAGGCCCTTCGGCCCACAAGTTGTGCCGAACACATCCCTACCTTCTAGACCTACCTATAACCCTCCATCCTATTAAGTCCCATGTACTCATCCAGGAGTCTCTTAAAAGACCCTATTGAGTTTGCCTCCACCACCCCTGACGGCAGCCGGTTCCACTCGCCCACCACCCTCTGTGTGAAAAACTTACCCCTAACATCTCCCCTGTACCTACCCCCCAGCACCTTAAACCTGTGTCCTCTCGTAGCAGACATTTCCACCCTGGGAAAAAGCCTCTGAGAGTCCACCCGACCTATGCCTCTCAACATCTTATACACCTCTATTAGGTCTCCTCTCATCCTTCGTCTCTCCAAGGAGAAAAGACCGAGCTCCCTCAGCCTATCCTCATAAGGCATGCCACTCAATCCAGGCAACATCTTTGTAAATCGCCTCTGCACCCTTTCAATCTTTTCCACACCCTTCCTGTAGTGAGGCGACCAGAACTGAGCACAGTACTCCAAGTGGGGTCTGACGAGGGTCTTATATAGCTGCATCATTATCCCCGGACTCCTGAACTCAATCCCTTGATTGATAAAGGCCAGCACACCATACGCCTTCTTAACCACCTCCTCCACCTGCGGGGCCGATTTCAGAGTCCTATGGACCCGGACCCCAAGGTCCTTCTGATCCTCTACAATACTAAGAGTCTTTCCCTTTATATTGTACTCCTTCATCCCATTTGTCCTACCAAAATGGACCACGACGCATTTATCTGGGTTGAAGTCCATCTGCCACTTGTCCGCCCAGTCTTGCATCCTATCTATGTCCCTCTGTAACTTCTGACATCCCTCCAGACTATCCACAACCCCACCAACCTTCGTGTCGTCGGCAAACTTACCAACCCATCCCTCCGCTTCCTCATCCAGGTCATTTATGAAAATAACAAACAGCTAGGGTCCCAGAACAGATCCCTGGGGCACACCACTGGTGACCGACCTCCATTTAGAAAAAGACCCATCTATACCCACTCTCTGCCTCCTTTGGGCAAGCCAGTTCTGGATCCACAGGGCAGCAGCCTCTTGGATCCCATGCCCTCTCACTTTTTCTAGAAGCCTTGCATGGGGGAGCTTATCGAATGCCTTGCTAAAATCCATATAAACCACATCTACCACCTTCCCTTCGTCAATGTGTTTAGTCACATTTTCGAAGAAGTCCACCAGGCTCGTAAGGCACGACCTCCCCTTGACAAAGCCATGCTGAGTATTCTTGAGCATACTAAACCTCTCTAAATGCTCATATATCCTGTCCCTCAGGATCTTCTCCATCAGTTTACCAACCACTGAGGTTAGACTCACCGGTCGGTAATTACCTGGGCTATCCCTATTCCCCTTCTTGAAAATAGGAACCACATCCGCAATCCTCCAATCCTCCGGCACCTCTCCCGTCTCCATCGACGACGCAAAGATCATCGCCAAAGGGTCTGCAATCTCCTCCCTCGCCTCCCACAGTAACCTGGGGTACATCCCATCCGGACCCGGCGACTTATCTATCTTGATGCCATTCAAAGATTCCAGCACAACCTCTTTATTAAAATCCACATACTCAATCCTTTCCAGTCCACCGCACGCCCGCAGTACATCCACCCAGGTCCTTCTCCTCTGTGAAAACTGAGGCAAAATACTCATTGAGCACCTCTGCCATTTCTACGGGGTTCCGTACAGACTTTCCCGCCTTCACCTTTTATAGGCCCTATTCCATCACGTCTCATCCTTTTACTCTTCACATATTTATAGAACGCCTTAGGGTTCTCCTTAATCCTACCTGCCAGGGCCTTCTCGTGACCCCTTCTGGCTCTCTTAATTTCCTTCTTTAGTCTCTTCCTACAAGCCGTATACTCATCTAGATCCCTATCTTCGCCAAGCTCTCTGAGCCTTTTGTACGCTTTCCTTTTCTTCTCGACTAGGTCCCGCACAGCTTTCGTGCACCACGGTTCCTTTAACCGACCAACACCTCCCTGTCTGCTCGGAACGTTGTCCTGTAGAACTCTAGACATGACGTGGAGATGCCGGCGTTGGACTGGGGTAAACACAGTAAGAAGATCGCTATCCCCAAGATGCTCTCCCACTGAGAGATCTGACACGTGTCCAGGTTCAATGGTCAGTATCAGATCAAGTACAGCCTCTCCTCTTGTAGGCTTGTCCACATGCTGGTGTTGTGAGACTTCTTACCGAACTTTAGACAGACATTCCTTGAAAAACTTCCACCTCTCTTCAGTACATTTCCCCGAGAATACCTCCTTCCAATTTACTCCCCTAATTTGCTGTCTAATGTCTTCATATTTCCCCTTACTCCATATAAACACTTTTCTAGCTTGCCTGATCCTCTCTTTTCCCAATGCAAGCCTAAAGGAGATAGAGTTATGATCGCTATCCCCAAGATGCTCTCCCACTGAGAGATCTGACACCTGTCCAGGTTCATTGGTCAGTATCAGATCAAGTACAGCCTCTCCTCTTGTAGGCTTGTCCACATGCTGTGTCAGGAAACCCTCCTGAACACACCTAACAAACTCTTCCCCATCCAATCCCCTTACCCTAGGGATATTCCAATCTATGTTTGGGAAATTAAAGTCTCCCATCACAACACCTCTGCTATTACCGCATCTCTCCAGGATCTGTTTCCCTATCTGCTCCTCCACCTCCCTGTTACTATTGGGCGGCCTATAGAAAACTCCCAGCAAAGTGACCGGCCCCTTCCCACTCTGAACTTCCACCCACAGAGACTCGGTGGACAATCCCTCCACAGCATACACCTTCTCTCCAGCTGTGACACTATCCCTGATCAGCAGTGCCACTCCACCCCCTCTCTTGCCTCCCTCCCTGTCCTTCCTGAAACATCTGAATCCCGGCACCTGGAGTATCCAGTCCTGTCCCTGAGACATCCAAGTCTCCGTAATGGCCACCACATCACACTTCCAGGAATCGATCCACGCTCTGAGCTCATCCCCTTTATTCACTATACTCCTGGCATTAAAGTAGACACATCTCAATCCTTTGGTCTGAGCTCTCCCCTTCTCTATTCCCTGTCCATCCGCTCTCTTGCACCGCCTATAACCCTTCTCTGTTTGCGAGCTACCTTCCTCACTCTCAGTCACCTCATTTTGATTCCCCCCCCCCCCCCCCCCCAACCTATCTAGTTTAAACTCTCCCCAGTAGCCTTAGCCAACCTTCCCGCCAGGATATTGGTCCCCCTGGGATTCATGTGCCACCCATTTTTTGTGTGCAGGTCACACCTGCCCCTGAAGAGGTCCCAATGGTCCAGGAACCTGAATCCCTGCCCCCTGCACCAGTCCCTCAGCCACACATTCATCCTCCACCTCACTCCATTCCTGCCCTCACCTTCCCGTGGCACAGGCAGCAATCCTGAGATTACTACCTTTGCTTTCCTCCTTCTCAGCTGTCTCCCTAATGTTACCGGCACTGATTTGCTGGCGATATTAACTTTGCACCCGTAACGGGCACAAAGTCCATTTTAATATTCACAACATGATGAGTGAGGCCCGGACTCTAACGTCAGGCTCACTTGTACTTACCCCCTCACTGGTCAACGCCCTCCCCAGAGGATCACGTACAGTCTCCAACAACAGGGAGCTGATGTGAAGGCCTCACCAGTGGGACCAGAGGTCATAGAGACCCCCGGGATGATCGGAAGCAGGGCTGGACAGTGCCCCTTGGGCAGTGCCAGCCTGGCAGTGCCTACCTTAACCCTCTCTAGAAGCATAGTTTTATCTGAAACCAAAAGCCCCCTGATGCAAAAGCCTTTGTCTAACATGAATTCAACTATACGGGCGGCACGGTGGCACAGTGGTTAACACGGCTGCCTCACAATGCCAGGGACCCGGGTTCGATTCCCAGCTTGGGTCACTGTCTGTGTGGAGTGTGCACATTCTCTCCGTGTCTGCGTGGGTTTCCTCCGGGTGCTCTGGTTTCCTCCCACAGACCAAACATGTGCAGGTTAGATAGATTGGCCATGCTAAATTGCCCCTTAGGTGTCCAGAGATGTGTAGGATAGATGGATTAGCCATGGCAAATGCACAGGTTTACGGGGATAGGGTGGAGGAGAGGTCTGGGTGGGATGATCTTTCAGAGAGTGCAGACTTGATGGGCTGAATGGCCTCCTTCTGAACTGCAGGGATTCTATAATATGTTTACCCTTACACAGAACACTAAATTAAATCCACTTAAAACTTCTTTCTGATATTTAACAAACATAAATCCCATAAAAAACTACCTCTGTGTTCCTGACAGTGACAACATGCCTATTGTAGGCGTGAGTTCAGGATAGTGATGGGAGAGGCTCCAATTTCTTTCTATCACTAGATGTTCATAGAACATAGAACATAGAACATTACAGCGCAGAACAGGCCCTTCGGCCCACGATGTTGCACCGACCAGTTAAAAAAAAACTGTGACCCTCCAACCTAAACCAATTTCTTTTCGTCCATGAACCTATCTACGGATCTCTTAAACGCCCCCAAACTAGGCGCATTTACTACTGATGCTGGCAGGGCATTCCAATCCCTCACCACCCTCTGGGTAAAGAACCTACCCCTGACAGGAGTCTCTCCCACTCTTACGCCTGCCACTGGTGTGTGTGGAAGGGTTTACAGGCTGCTATTCACCCAGTTTGTCTGTCATTATGTTGTGATCACACCTTCCCGTGGTCATCAGCTGCTGGGTGGGATCTTAGACCCAGAGTTCAGAGGCAGGGAATGTTACCCAGTGTGCCACAGGGTTTCCCCACGCAAGCGAGATGTGAAACCTATCAGACTTCGAAAATAATATTCAAACCAGGAACCGTGTCACAATGCAAGTCAAGTACTTAAATAACACACCACCCGTGTGGCATGCATTCGAAACAGACACTGAGGGAGAGATCAACATTCTCCTGTCACTGGCTGCTGCCTCTCAAAGGTCAGGCGCTGGTGTTCTGGGTACATCACGGGTGAAGTCGAGAGCAAAGAGTTATTCAGATGAGCTGAGCTCAGGTTAAGGGGAAAGATCAGCTTGCTTCTACACAGCTGCTGAGTATGTCAATGGTATTCGGGACAGTGATGGTCACACTGTAAGCTTCATATATTCAATATTCCAACCTGTAATGAATCTTTAGTTGTTTTTTGGAAAGTTAGTGAGAAAGGGAGAAATTTATAGCAATGGGATAACGTGCATTTGAGTGCATGGCGCGATGCAGCCTGGACCGTGAGTTCCATCCTAACCTGCCAGATGTCCAAACAGCCGCCGCACTGCTGTAGGCAGTAAGAGTGGTTCAGATCTGTACACACAACAGGGCAAGGAGCATCACTGAGTCATCCAGTCTGTCTGCCTTTGTTTCTGAACAGGTAGTTTCAGAACAGCTTTGACACAGCAGCTTCAACAAAGCTCTGCTGCCAAAACACTTGTCAAACTTCTTTACCATTGTGGCAAGGACAGCAAACTCGTTCAGTCGGAGAAACACACAGAGATTTCACCTGAAAAAGAGAGTTCTCAGTATTATTAATGCAAACTGACACTCACATGTCTGTGGCATCGCTAAGGAAAGATGTCTGATGGTAGTTTCGGAGAAAGAGTCGCTGAGTGTTTGAGTTTGGGGGAATGAAAGTTACCTTGACCAATGAAATGAATTTTGGGAAGGGTTTAAAAGGTGCTGAATAAGGGCAGAGAGGGAGGGATCTTGTGAGACGGGACTGCAGAGAGCGGCTAAAATAACACAAAGCTGGAGTGGAGACCCAGTAATCTCACCGGGCATTAGAACTTCAGACAATCTTGGTCACAGATGATGATGAGAGAAGTCTGTTTATATCACATTGCCGGCAATTCGGGAAAAGTCTACATTCACCCAGAAAAGCAAACTGACTTCACAATTAATGTCATCACAAAACTGAACCAATAGCATCGCGACGTGGAGTCATCAACATCAGGCTGTGTGTTTGCAGTCAATCACAACGGAATAAGGAGGATGATATCCTATATCTGCATAAACCTCTCCTTCAGTAATGAGCACCACGGAATGCATCCTGATCCACACAGATCTGGAAGCTATGAGTTGAAGTTCTTATTGAAAGCTATTAGCTAATTCACTGGAGGCGCAGGGAGATGGAGGGGTCACTATGATTGACATCTCTGAACTAAGAACAGGGAAAATCAGCCATGTTTCTCCCTCAGTGATTCCTTCCAGTGGTTCCTGTATGTTTGAATGTCAGGGCGGGGGTCTGGATAATGGAGCAGTCTCACCCTGGAGACCCACACATGAAGAATAGTCACTGGATTAGCGCCTGGCTTTTATCCAAGTGCATCCAAGCCTGAAACAACAAACTCCAAATAAAAGGATGAAAGAGGGTTGATGTACAGTCAGGAGTGAGGTTCAGTCAAATTTAAAAGCAAAACTAGGTCAGTCATAGAGGTTTACAGCATGGAAACAGGCCCTTCGGCCCAACTTGTCCATGCCGTCCTTTTTTTAAACCCCTAAGCTGGTCCCAATTGCCCACATTTGGCCCATATCCCTCTATACCCATCTTACCCATGAAACTGTCTAAACACTTTTTAAAAGACAAAATTGTACCCGCCTCTACTACTACCTCTGGCAGCTTGTTCCAGACACTCACCACCCTCTGTGTGAAAAAATTGCCCCTCTGGACACTTTTGTATCTCTCCCCTCTCACCTTAAACCTGTGCCCTCTAGTTTTAGACTCCCCTACAGTCCAGCAGGCAGAGAAGACATGGGAGGATAAGGCACATGGCAGGATTGGAAAGCGAAATTACATCTATTTTAATGCGAGGAGCCTGTCAGGCAGAGTGTTAATCAGCACCGGGGAATGTGATATTGCTGCAATCACAGAGACATGGTTAAAAGGGCAGCACTGGCAACTCAACACTCCAGGGTACAGAAGTTTCAGGCATCATCGGAGGGGGTGGTGTGGGGGGGGGGGGGGGGGGTGGGGAACTATAATAGAGGAGGGGGCATTGCATTATTGATACAAGTGACCATTACTACAGGAATGAGGGAAGATGTCTGAGAAAGCTTTTCAAATGAGGCCGTATGGGTGGAGATTAGAAATAAAAAAGGGGCAATCACTTTGCTGGGAGGCCTCCCAACAGCCAGGGGGAGATAGCGGAGCAGATATGTAGACAAATCACAGAAAGGTATGAGAGGAACAGGTTTATAGAAGTAGAGATTTCACCTTCACCAGTATTAACTGGGATTCTCTTAGTGTGCGGAGTAAGTGGTTTAGAGGGGATTTGAGGAAAGGTTCTTTTCACCCAGAGGGTGGTGGGACTATGGAACGCACTGCCTGGGAGGGCGGTGGAGCCAGGTAATCTCGCTAAGAAGCATCTGGATGAGCATTTAAATCGCTAAGGAACAAAAGGCTATGGGCCAAGAGCTGGTAAATGGGATGAGTATAGATTGGTAGTTGATGGTTCACATAGACATGATGGGCTGAAGGGCCTATTTCTGTGCTGTGTGACGCTAGGATTCTCGATGACTCTATCTTTGTATGTGTACTTGCTTTCCATTCTCAGTGAGTCCAGAGTAGAAATGTCCCCCCCCCCCCCCCCCCCCCCCCCCCCCCCCCCCCGTTGTACCTGTACAACTTTGAAAGTTTACTAGTTCTTACCACAATTATGCTGTCATTTTCTTTGTGTATAAAATAATGTTGTAAATGGATGAATGCCGTCGACACGCTATTCCTGACCAGTGGTTGTCTCTCAATCAACATCTCGGAAACACATTGACTGGGATCTTACGGTGCGATTGACTTTGTCTCCCTTGTGGGGGCGGGGGGGGGGGGCGGGGGGCGGGGGGGGCGGGGCGGGGGGGGGCGGGGGGGCGGGGGGCGGGGGCGGGGGGGGGCGGGGGGGCGGGGGGGGGGGCGGGGGGGCGGGGGGGGGGCGGGGGGGGGGGCGGGGGGGGGGGCGGGGGGGGCGGGGGGGCGGGCGGGGGGGCGGCGGGGGGGGGGCGGGGGGGGGGCGGGGGGGGGCGGGGGGGGGCGGGGGGGCGGGGGGGGGCGGGGGGGGGGGGCGGGGGGGGGGGGGCGGGGGGGCGGGGGGGGCGGGGGGGGGGCGGGGGGGGGGCGGGGGGGGGCGGGGGGGGGCGGGGGGGGGCGGGGGGCGGGGGGTTGGGGGGGGGGACATTTCCACTCTGGACTCACTGAGAATGGAAAGCAAGTACACACCATGCTTCCTGCGTGGTGTCTGTTCCAGTGGTCGAGGCAGCTCGCTATTGGCCACTGGCAGGATCTTCTGGTCCCACCGATAAATATGGCAATTTGAATAGCTCACCCATCCCATCACCGGGGAACCCACCGCGGTGGGGGTGGGGGCGGGGGGGGGGGGGGGCAGCTTTGGCAAAACCGGAAGATCCCATAGGTTTTTAAGTGAGGATTAGGGCCAATTGGGGCTGATTAACAGGCCACCACCAGTAAGCCCAGTCCAATTAAGGGCAGCAGGCACTGGGAGGACAATCTCACCTGCAGAGGTGGCTGCTGCTAATGTAGGGGGAAGACTACACGGACTCATCAAGATTAAATTCCCTCTGAACACTTTCAACGAACAGCATCTAAAAACAGCGGCATATCCAACTGTCACCAAGTCATCGCCTGCTTCTCTAACCTAAAACAGCGGCATATCCAACTGTCACCAAGTCATCGCCTGCTTCTCTAACCTTAGATTCACATCCACAACTATCGCTACCTACTGTTCTGGGGGCTGGGGGGAGTCGGGGTGCGGGGCGGGGGGTCACTAAGGCAGGTCTCACTGCCCTCGGGCCTGCCAGTTTAGCGGAGAATTAACCTCATCATCCAGCCCCCAGCTAGACTGTTTAGAGGCGGCAGGTGTGTTTGGGAGAAGATCCAACATGCTTATTCCTCCCCATGCTGCTGTCTTAACTCACCTCTGCGGGCTCCGGAGGATTCCGCTCCATGTCGCTGTCATGAAGTTTGGAATTGCTTTGTTGAATTATCCTGCCACCTTCCAAAGCTTGTGATTAAAACTGTGCCGTTTACCTCTTCCTCCTATCAAAATATATCACTTCACACTTTTCCCTGTTGAATTTCAGCTGTCATTATCTCCCTCCCTGGCACTCTCTCTGTCCTCTTCAACTCTATCACTCACAGTTTACCACACTGTGCCATCTGCATATTTCACAGTTGCCCCTTGTGTTGCCAGGTCCATGTCATTAATGCATAACAAGAGCAGCAGTGAGTTGGAAACCCTGGTGAATGAGTGGATACCTCCCCCCAGCCTGAAACACCCACTCACCACAACTCTGCCTTTTCCAGCACTTGTACAGCTTCGTATCGATGCTGCTACTGCTCCTTATATCCTATTGAACTTCAATTTTGCTAAGGGGCAGCACGGTGGCACAGTGGTTAGCACTGCTGCCTCACAGTGCCAGGGACCCGGGGCAGCACGGTGGCACAGTGGTTAGCACTGCTGCCTCACAGTGCCAGGGACCCGGGGCAGCACGGTGGCACAGTGGTTAGCACTGCTGCCTCACAGAGCCAGGGACCTGGGGCAGCACGGTGGCACAGTGGTTAGCACTGCTGCCTCACAGTGCCAGGGACCCGGCTTTGATTCCCAGCTTGGGTCACTATCTGCTCGGACTCTGAACGTTCTCCCCGTGTTTGCATGGGTTTCCTCCGGGTGCTCCGGTTTCCTCCCACACTCCAAAGATGTATTGGCTGGGTGGATTGTCCATGCTAAATTGACCCTCAGTGTCAGGGGGATTAGCAGGGTAAAAACATGGGGTTATGGGGATAGGGCCTGGGTGGGATTGTGATCGGTGCAGACTCAATGGGCCAAATGGCCTCCTTCTGCACTGTAGGATTCTCTAATTCTATGACCAAACCTGACAATGTGGTACTTTATGAAAGCCTTTTGAAAGCCCACATACACACTGGGGGGAGTTTCCCCGTCCCATTCGCCACAGGAATCATAGCGGGCAGGACACAAACCCACAAAGGTCCGTTAAGCTCAGGCGGGATTTTCCGATTTTGGGGCAAGGATGGCTGGAAAATCCCACCCACTGACAGTGTGGCCTCACCTACCCTCTGTTAGATCATCAAAAAACTCAATCAAGCAGCTCATCACAACTGGCCAGTAACAATTGGTCCTGACTCTTATCACTGAAAGTCTCCATTATTCTAAAAACCTCTAAACACCAACATTAAACTGACTGGTCTGTAATGGTCAGCATTTTCTTTCTCCCTTTTTTTAGGGGGAGGTGATGGTGGAATTTGAATTCAATAAAAAATATCTGGAATTAAGAATCTACTGATGACCATGAAACCATTGTCGATTGTCGGAAAAAAACATCTGGTTCACTAATGTCCTTTAGGGAAGGAAATCTGCCATCCTTACCCTGTCTGGCCTACCTGTGACTCCAGAGCCACAGCAACGTGGTTGGCTCTCAACTGCCCTCAGGCAACTAGGAATGGACAATAAATGCTGGCCCAGCCAGTGAGGCCCATGTCCCATGAATGAATGAATAACATTTGCAATCCTCCTGTCCTCTGCTATTAGCCCTGTATCTGAGGAGGATTGAAAGATGTTGACTTTTGCAATTACACTCCTCAGCAGCCTTGGATCCATTCCATTTGATGTTCTACACTTTATGTTCTACCAGCCATTCTAGTACCTTCTTAAGAAGAACATAAGAAATAGGAGCAGGAGTAGGCCATCTGGCCCTTCGAGCCTGCCCCGCCATTCAACAAGATCATGGCTGATCTGAAGCGAATCAGTTCCACTTACCCGCCTGCTCCCCATAATCCCTAATTCCCTTATCGATCAGAAATCTATCTACCCGTGATTTAAACATATTCAACGAGGAAGCCTCCACCACTTCAATGGGCAGAGAATTCCAGAGATTCACTACCCTCTGAGAGAAGAAGTTCCCCCTCAACTCTGTTCTGAACCGGCCCCCCCTTATTTTGAGGCTGTGCCCTCTAGTTCTGGTTTCCCTTCTAAGTGGAAAGAATCTCTCCACCTCTACCCTATCCAGCCCCTTCATTATCTTATATGTCTCTATAAGATGTCTCTTCTTCGTATCATTTCTATCTTTTCCAATAGCCCGGTAACCCCTTCATTTCCCATCAGTGTTTCTTGATAACTGCCAGGTTGCTGCTCACTCATCCAGAGTGTTCAATGCTCATAATAACAAGAGATTGGATCATCTCTCGAGGTGAGTACCTATCAACCCACTCCATCAGACTGTACAAAACTGGGATGAATATTCAAAGCCATTGCATTGTTTAACATCGTTCCAGATATTGCCAAGTCATCACCTGCTCCTGTCTCCTTAGATTCACCCTGACAACTATCCCAACAGGACTTCATCTTCCAGGTTTAACCTCCTATTCCCTTCGCTCCTCCCAATCTGGCAGTGGACATTAAATTGTGAAAATGACTGAGTCACCAAGGGAACAGCTGGTTCTAAAGCTTCGGTGAGCATAAATAAATACTACTATATTGTAGCTCTCCGTCACATGGGTGGTATTGGTTTGGATTTGGAAAGGTTATAAATGCTTCAAAGGTCTAACAGTTCATCCTGAGCACAGGACATGGATCTACAGACTGTGGAATCTCATCAAAAAAAGCAAAGTTGTCCATTGGAAGGATGCTTCCTCTACTGTTGTGGTTCTTGATGACAGAATTCTGCATCAGTCTCCGTCTCCTCCCATTGCCCCTTTCCTGCGGGCTTGTAGTTCCATCCATATCAATCCCATCGCTGCTGCATGTTGATTCTGGTCTGAATGCAGAAACTGTCCAGCACACAATAAATGGCAACGTTTCTGTAAACTTCAGCTGAACTTTAGAGTAACGTGCCTCCTGAGTATGAAATCATTATTCCAGAGTCCCTATGGACGTGGGTGTCTGGTTCCATAAGTGCTCTGTTAGTGTGTTACAGTTCTTAACTGGAGTCATTAGCAATGGCAGCAAAGAGCAGCTCTTGTTTCCCGAGGAGTCATCCATTCATTCTCCGGGAATCTGTAAAAGACGCTGGAACCGTGGGCTGCTGCATCAGGAGTTGCAGGACAGCTGCTTCCTGGATAACAAAGTGACATTTCTGCAGTGTGAAATCATCCGGACATTTGATACCCCGTTCATATCCATGTAGGTACTGGGGACAGCATGGTCACATTTCGAACATCCTGAACATTTTGGAAATCATTAATCGCTCTGTGTGGCTCCCATTTAGTTTTCCTTTTCCATCAAGGAAAGGGATTTTTGATTGACAAGGCGGTCGCGAGTAGGAAAATGGAATTCAGGCCACAATCAGGTCAGCTTTCATCTCATTGACTGGAGGAGCAGACTCGATGGGCCGAGTGGCCTACTACTGCTCCCATTTCATAGAATCATAGAATCTCTACAATGCAGAAAGAGGCCATTCGGCCCATCGAGTCTGCACCAACCACACTCTCACACAGGGCCTATACCCGTAATCCCATGTATTTACCCTGCTATTCCCCTCAGCATAGCCAATGCACCTAAACCTGCACATCTTTGGACTGTGGGAGGAAACCGGAGAACCCGGAGGAAACCCATGCAGACACCGGGAGAACGTGCAAACTCTGCACAGACAGTGACCCGAGGCCGGAATCGAACCCGGGTCCCTGGCGCTGTGCAGCAGCTGTGCTAACCACTGTGCCGCCGTGTCGCCCCAATTCTTTTGATTTTATGATAAAGAGAAAAGAACGATTTGCAATTATTGAACACTTTTCCCAGCCTCATGACATTGGGAAGCATTACATCAATGAAGAGTTGTCATTGTTGTAACATAAGAAACATTCAATTTACAAACATCAACCTCAGCAACATCAGAATGACCAAATAATTTGCTGTTTCAGTGATGTAGAGATAACATTGGCCAGGACACCAGGGCAAATTTCATCACTCTTCATCAGAATGGTGCCATGAAATCTTTCCTGTTCCCCCTGGTTTTGATTTGATTTATTATTGTTGTATGTGTTAGTACACAGTGAAAAATATTGTTTCTTGCCCGCTTTCCAGACAAAGCATACCGTTCACAGAGAAGGAAAGGAGAGAGTGCATTTAAAAGCCTGACGGCGGCAGGGAAGAATCTGTTCTTGTGTCAGTTGGTGCGTGACCTCAGACTTTTGTATCTTTCCCGACAGAAGAAGGTGGAAGAGGGAATGTCTGGGGTGCGTGGGGCCCTTAATTATGCTGGCTGCTTTGCCGAGGCAGCGGGAACTGTAGACAGAATCAATGGGTGGGAGGCTGGTTTGCGTGATGGACTGGGCTTCGTTCATGACTCTTTGTAGTTTTTTTTGCAGTCTTGGGCAGAGCAGGTGCCATACCAAGCTGGTAAAGATGGCATCAGTCATTTCCTTTACACAGATATGAACTACAGACCGACCTTATCTGGAAGATATCTCCAAAAAGGATCTTGTGAAAAGAATGAATGTGTTATGATGGTCACAGCTTCGGAAAGAAGCACCTAGTCTTTGTGGTTGTTGTGATGTGAGACTGAGACTCAGTCACTGTACATACAGTGCGCTAAAGTCCAGTCTCTCTGACACTTCCAGTTGGTACGAGTGTGATTTAGAAAGATGGGTACTGGAGTGTGCAGGAGTGAACACACTGTAGGAGCTGTGCTTGCAGCTGGAGCTGTTGACCTCTCCAGACGGATCATTGTTATCCAATTCCCGACAGCTCCACGGAAAACTCACATCCTTCCAACCTCACAGCTCAAACCTGCAGTGCAGCAATAATTGGCAATCAAAGTGCAACTGTGCAAAGACAGCATCAGACAGAAATATAAAAGGAAATGGAAATATGCAAGATGCTCAGTATAAAAATGCAGCAAAACCAGGACAAATACAGACTGCAGCTGCAACAAAGAGTGGGACATTGACTCTGTCTACATTTCCCGCTGCCTCGGAAAAGCAGTCAGCATAATTAAGGACCCCGCGTACCCCACCCCAAGGCAGGCCAGGCCCATGTTATAGAAGCAAAGGACATGACTGGGAACTTGCTGTAAAAGCTAATTTAAATAATTATGTAGTCATGCATCATTATGCCGCTTGAATCAATGCAGCAAATCAGCTAGTGAAGTTTCACAAACTCAGGCTTACACCTAACTCTCCACTGGTCTCTGTATGAACAGTAAATAGTCTCACAACACCAGCTCGTGCACCAAATAAACCTGTTGGACTTTGACCTGGTGTTATGAGACTACTTACTGTGCCCACTCCAGTTCAACACCGGCATCTCCACATCAGGTCTCTGTACGGACATCAAAACTCACAAAATCAGCCCAAAAATCTCATCTGTGAATATAAATGCTAACTGCAAATCACATCAGTTTCAGTCTTAAAGGAAATGATTCAATATGGGCTTCTTGCTGCTTTTAATTACCATGTTTCCAATCACCTCACGAGATTACTCTGGCTCACCTGTTGTTGATGTACAAATATTCTCAAGGATCTATTATTCTCTCATCAATCGCTCCCCGATATCTCTTATTCAATCTGGATGAATCTTAGATAGAATTAATCTCTATATACAGTCACTTCAGGACATCTGTTATTTCCTATATAATCACATTGAGGTGTCTAATATTCCTTATACATCCTGCACACGACACATCAACCAGAAAGAACTAAATTCACCCCCTTCACAAAGCAGTGTAGTTCTCACTGAAATGTGAAAGACACATCATTATTTGTAATAACTCCTTATTTCAACATTCGCTCTTATATTTCAGCCATCACCTAAATATCTGCCTATTTGGGTGGTACGGTGGTTAGCATTGTTGCCTCACAGCGCCAGGGACCTGGGTTCAATTCCTGGCTTGGGTCACTGTCTGTGTGGAGTTTGCGGGTTCTCCCCGTGTCTGCGTGGGTTTCCTCCGGGTGCTCCTGTTTCCTCCCACAGTCCAAAGATGTGCAGGTTAGGTGGATTGGCCATGCTAAATTTGCCACTTAGTGTCAGGGGGACTAGCAAGGTAATTACATGGGGTTACAGGATAGGGCCTGGATAGGATTATGGTCGGTGCAGACTCAATGGGCCAAATGGCCTCATTCTGCACTGTAGGGATTCTATGATTCCATCTGGAATAATATGGCAGCGATTAATCCTTGGCCAATCAACAAACTTTACCCTCCTGTTAAAAAGAGTTTGAGAACAGGTTTGATAAGATTAGGATTGCCTTGGGTCTGGCGGGTTTAGGGGATGATCTCATTGTAATGCTCTGGATGATGAAAGGATTTACTGGAATAGATGAAGAGGAACAATTTCCTCTGATGAAGAATCTGAAACAAGGGGTCAGCACTTTTGTTTACCTTGGTGCGAAACCAGTCTGGGGTAATGTCAATAGCATTACTGACATTATAACCCTAACACAATGGAGAGTGGAAATCTGGAACGTTCACCCTCACCCTCACCACCCCCCGCCCCCGCCCAACAGCTGGGGGTCAATTGAAGATGAAGAGTAAGGGAATCTCATTGGGCAAAATAATTAAACTGTGGATGGAGACACGATGCAAACCAGCCATGCCTGATCTGATTGAGTGGCAGAGCAGCCTTGTGGAGCTCATTGGCCCATTCCTGTTCCTGTCTCTCGATGTCGAATGACGTGTAAATGGAAATACATTGAACACATCTGAGACTTACTTGAAATGCGTCTTGTGAAGCTGTAACTAGAGCGCGATGTGTCTGAGGAACTCTTTCTGTCGGGAGAGATTCCTTGGGGAGTTGAGGGAGGATCGCTGTTTGCATTCTCAGCATCTGCTTCCTGGTCAGCGCTACGGTCATTTATTCTGTTTAATTCAAGAAAAACATTTTTTATCTGGAATATCTTTATGAAAGGTTCTATACACAATTCCTTGGCCAATAATGTGCTGCCAAGCTTATCTTACCTTTACAGTTGTATTTGGTAATGTCAGACAGTTTTCCTAAACTCACTCCGATCCAATGGAATATTTTGCTTTGATATCAGCAAAGAGTTCAAACAGGTGTTGTAATTTATAGCTTTACATTGCGGCCTCTGAATTGGACCCCTTTACCATCTGTCACACACACAGAGAAATATAGATCCCTAAGCAACATAATTAGGGCAGAATTAGTAAAATGCTTTTCTCTGTAACTAAAGCTGCACTTACATTATAACTATAGTGTGAGTGTAAAGACTTTTCCTAGTACTGATGCTGTAACTCCCTTTCGTTTTAAGCATGCATCTATTTCGAGTTTATCTGAGACTTAAAGAAAACAGTACAACTGGCTGAATCCCTAGAAGTGACCTCACAATACCTCGAATCCTACTCACCTGACCACGTGGGCGCATCCTGGACACCGCAGCCGTCGCTACCGGGAGGACCACAGCCCTACGCCGCCCCATGCCTCACCAGTGACCTGACCACTGCAGCAACCTCTGGAGGCCCGAAATGCTACTTCTGCGGCCTGGGTAAGCACCCCCGACAACGCTGCCCGGCGAGGGAGTTGTTCTGCTCCGCGTGTGGGAAGAAGGGGCACTACGCCAAGGCCTGCCGTAAGTCTGCTCCCAAATCCACGAGCGCCGCATGTGACCCGTGGGGGCCACCATCTTGGATGACCCCGGCCGCGTGCGACCCACGGGGGCCACCATCTTGGATGACCCCGGCCGCGTGCGACCCACGGGGGCTGCCAACTTGGACGACCCCGGCCGCGTGCGACCCGCAGGGGCCGCCATCTTGGCCGACAATGGCCACGAGTGACCAGCAGGGGCCGCCATCTCCTACCTTATCAGGCCCCTACAGCTATCTGCAGGACTCAACAGTGGCATCGGTGACCCTGGACCAGACGAAGCCTCATCGTCTCGCCGAGTCCATGATGGACATTGAGGGAAACGGGCACTGGGAGCATTGTTTGTTTGACAGTGGGAGTACGGAGAGCTTGTTTCACCCCGATACGGTGCGCCGATATGCCTTTTCCATGCGGCCCATCCAGCAGACTATCTCCATGGCGTCGCAATCCCGTTCTGTAAATGTCCTCGGCTGCTGCATGGTGACCCTGAAGGTGCGGGGCACGGTATATGATAACTTCAGGCTCCTTGTGCTGCCACACCTCTGCACTTCCGTACTCCTGGGGCTTGACTTCATGACCCATCTGAAGAGTGTCACTATACAGTATAATGGCCCTTTTCCCCCGCTCTCCATCTGCAATCAGCAGCGTCTAAATTGCCCACCGCGCACCACCTGCAGTCTCTCAACTCTTAAGATCGCCCCTCCCTCCTTGTTTGCGAATCTCACTCCCGACTGCAAGCCCATCGCCACCAAGAGCAGGCGGTATAGTGCTGGAGACAGGGCCTTTATCAGGTCCGAAGTCCAGCGGCTCCTCAGGGAAGGGATCATCGAGGCCAGTACCAGCCCCTGGAGAGCCCAAGTAGTAGTTGTTAAAACTGGGGAGAAACATCGCATGGTCATTGACTACAGTCAGACCATTAACCGATACACGCAGCTGGATGCGTACCCCCTTCCCCGCATATCTGACATGGTTAATCAGATTGCACAATATCGGGTATTCTCCACCATTGACTTGAAGTCGGCGTACCACCAGCTCCCTATCCGCCCGGAGGACTGCCAATACACGGCGTTCGAGGCGGATGGTCGCCTCGACCACTTCCTTAGGATCCCCTTCTGCGTCAACAATGGGGTCTCGGTCTTCCAGCGCGAAATGGACCAAATGGTAGACCAGAACGGGCTGCCGGCTACCTTCCCGTACCTGGATAACGTCACCATCTGCGGCCATGACCAGCAGGACCACGATGCCAACCTCCACAGATTCCTGCACACGGCTAGTCTCCTTAACCTGACCTACAATAAGGAGAAGTGCGTGTTCAGTACACACCGCCTCGCCATCCTCGGGTACGTAGTGGAGAATGGGGTCCTCGGCCCCGATCCCGACCGTATGCGTCCCCTCCTGGAACTTCCCCTCCCCACTAGCCTCAAAGCACTGAAAAGATGCCTGGGTTTCTTCTCGTATTACGCCCAGTAGGTCCCCAACTATGCGGATAAAGCCCGTCCGCTCATAAAATCCACCCTTTTTCCTTTGACAGCGGAGGCCCGCCTGGCCTTCGACCGCATCAAAGCTGACATCGCAAAGGCCACGATGCACGCTATAGATGAATCCATCCCGTTCCAGGTGGAGAGCGATGCGTCTGATTTCGCCCTAGCCGCCACCCTTAACCAGGCGGGCAGACCCATGGCCTTCTTCTCACGAACCCTCCAAGGCCCCGAAACTCCTCTGTCGAAAAAGAGGCCCAAGCCATAGTGGAAGCTGTACGGCACTGGTGCCATTATTTAGCTGGTAAACGGTTCACCTTACTCATGGACCAACGATCCGTTGCCTTCATGTTCAACAACACACAGCGGGGCAAGATCAAGAACGAGAAGATATTACGGTGGAGGATCGAACTCTCCACCTACAATTACAATATCTTGTATCGGCCCAGGAAGCTCAATGAGCCACCTGACGCCCTGTCCCGGGGAACATGCGCCAGTGCGTAGGTGGATCGGTTACAGACTCTCCACAACGACCTCTGCCACCCGGGGGTCACCAGGTTTTTCCACTTCATTAGAGCCCGAAACCTGCCCGACTCAGTTGAGGATGTCAGGTCCATAACTCGGAACTGTCAGGTCTGCGCGGAATGCAAGCCACACTTCTACCGACCAGACAGGGCACATCTCATAAAAGCCACCCGCCCCTTTGAATGCCTCAGCATCGACTTCAAAAGGTCCCCTCCCCTCATCTGATCGCAACATATACTTCCTCAATGTCATTGACGAGTACTCACGTTTCCCCTTTGCAATTCCCTGCCCAGATATGTCCTCGGCCAGTTATTAGGGCCCTGCACGGCCTCTTCACTCTGTTTGGTTTCCCCAGCTATATCCATAGCGACCGGGGATCCTCCTTCATGGGTGATGAACTGCAACGGTACCTGCTCTCCAAAGGCATAGCCTCGAGTAGGACCACCAGTTACAACCCCCGGGGTAACGGGCAGGTGGAGAGAGAGAACGCCACTGTCTGGAAGACCGTTTTACTAGCACTACGGGCTAAAGGCCTTCCAGTCACCCACTGGCAAGAGGTCCTACCGGAGGCACTACACTCCATTAGGTCCCTCCTGTGCACGGCAACCAATGCCACCCCCCACGAACGGATGTTCGTGTTCCCCAGGAAGTCTTCCTCAGGGACTTCACTACCATCGTGGCTGGCATACCCGGGCCCTATCCTGCTTCGGAAGCATGCCAGGACCCGTAAGTCTGACCCCCTCGTCGAGAGGGTAGAACTCCTCCACGCCAACCCCCAGTATGCCTACGTGCAGTACCTCGACGGGCGTGAGGACACAGTATCTATCCGTGACCTAGCGCCCGCAGGTGACTCAGGGACCTCTATAGCCCCCAACCCCTCACCCCCAATCCCCGACTTTGTCCCTACCATGTCAGAATCACTACGCACTCCTCTCGCCCCCGTGTACAGCTCGCCTGAGCCCCAGGAGTCGTTACCACGCACCCAATGGGCGGATGAAAACACGGATGACAGCTACTTTCCGGCACTCGAAACGACACCTGGAACCACGTCGGAACCGGCACTACGGCGATAGCAGCGGAAGAGCAAGCCTCCGGATAGACTAAATCTGTAAATATTGTAAATATTGTTCACTCTGCCTCACCCCCGACGGACTCTTTTTTTAAACAGGGGGTGAATGTGGTAAACCACTGTTATATGTTGTCTGTAGTGGTTAACCACCGTAGTTAGTATTTCTCAGTACCTGTATATGTGGCACATCCCTGTCAGTTCCGCCCAAGTCTCCTCCCCCTGGTCCGGGTATAAAGGCGGTGGCTCGTCCCCCTTGCTCTCAGTTCAGACCAGATCACCGACAGGGATGGCTCCAAGTTCTTGCTAATAAAAGCCTGTTTGTCTTGCTCTCCACTAGTCTCGGCTCGATTGATAGTGCATCAAACAATGTGAGTGGAGAGAGCATTAAGACAGGTTAAAGAGATGTGTATTGTCTCCAGACAGGACAGCTAGTGACACTGCAGGTCCAGGTAAGTTGTGGGGGTTACAGATAATGTGACATGAACCCAATATCCCGGTTGAGGCCGTCCTCGTGTGTGCGGAACTTGGCTATCAGTTTCTGCTCAGCGACTCTGCGCCGTCGTGTGTCGCGAAGGCCGCCTTGGAGAACGCTTACCCGGAGATCAGAGGCCGAATGCCCACGACCGCTGAAGTGCTCCCCCACAGGAAGAGAACAGTCTTGCCTGGTGATTGTCGAGCGGTGTTCATTCATCCGTTGTCGTAGTGTCTGCTCGACAATCACCAATCAACATGTTAAACATGTTTAGCTTGAATTGGCAAGAGTTTGGGAAAACCAGCCATTGTATTCCCCAGTGAACACTGGTTATAAAAACACCTCCAGTGGGATCTATACTAGAGGTGTAGACTGAGTCACAAAGTGCATCCCAGTATATTAAATACCTGCATCACATGGCAATGTCGCACCTCAAATCACATTCTATTCCAGCATTAAATTATACTGCACTGGAGTGAATGTGATCTCAGCTCATTTCACCAAATCCATTTCAACTGGTTTCTGTTTCTGAGCTTTCTTAATCACCATCTCCTCTGCTGATTAGTTTCACAAAATATTAGAATAAATAAGAAGAATTTCCTTCCAAATTGTACGACTTAGCTGGACCTGTAATCCAATGGTCAGCATGCTCTCAGCATTGCATTTCATTGAAGTATAAAACAGAGTAAATATAGAATTCAATTACATTTCCAGAACTAATTATTTATATGTAAAGACACTCTGTTCTATATTTTTACATCCGCTGTCAAACACATGTGGTTAACAGATGTGGTAGCAGTTCCAGTGGATACTGAATTATTTTAAAACATCTGTATTTAAAAATCAAGAACTGTATTAATGACTGATGTATAATAATGCATACACACAAAGCTTAAGCAGTCAGACACATTATACACTAATACACAGATGCGTGCACACACATGCCACCCACAGCGACACACATACACAGCGACATGCACGCACAGCGACACGCACGCACATGCACAGTGGCACGCACGCACACACACACAGCAACATGCACGCACAGCGACACACGCACAGCGACACACACATGCATGCACAGCAACATGCATGCACAGCAACACACACACACAGCAACACACACACACAGCAACACACCCACGCACTCACAGCAATACACATGCACGGCAACACACACGCACAAACAGCAACACATACGCACAGCAACACACACACGCACGCACAGCAAGACACACACACGCACGCACAGCGACACACGCACGCACAGCGACACGCACGCACAGCGACACGCACGCACAGCGACACGCACGCACAGCGGCACGCACGCACAGCGGCACGCACGCACAGCGGCACGCACGCACAGCGGCACTCACGCACAGCGGCACTCACGCACAGCGGCACTCACGCACAGCGGCACACACGCACAGCGGCACTCACGCACAACACTTTCTGTTTTCATGTTAACAATCACTGATCCTAAATCTGAAATATTTTCCAGCTGTGACTCCCAACACACACCTCCCCACATTCCAGCTGCAGACTGCTGAACATGTTTCCCTTTCCATTATCTAATCACCATTGGCATTCATCCAGCTGCGGGGAGGTTTCCCTGAATCTCCTCCTTCATTAATTCTTCGCCCACTCCCAAACCCCTCCTCTCAGCCTGAATCTGGCTCATGGCCTGAATGGGCGGTCAAGGCAGAAACCTCACTGCATTTAACAAGTACTTGGGCAAGGACTTGAGGTGGGTTAGTGTGGACTTGATGGGCCGAAAGGCCTCTTCTGCACTGTATGATTCTATGAGTAGCATACAGGGCTACGGGCCAAGAGCTGGGCTGGCTCTTTAGTGGCCTCGTTCTGTGCTGCAAATGTTCTGTTTTTATAACCAGCTCTGCTCCCCCCTCACTGAATACCATGACATTTTAAATTAAAAGATAAACAAGACTTTTTCTTGCATTAGTTCAGAATCTGTTGCATCAATTTTTATATCAACTCTGCTCTTTAACCTACTCCAACCTCGGTTATTTTCAGCTCAATTTTCAAGTTCGTTTCTGTATTTAGCGTTGAACTAAATCTTTAGCAATGTTTCTCCCGCTGTTTCTGCTGGGGTTCTGCTTATTTTTATATAAAATCTGTTAGTGGGAAATGGTGAGACTGTGGCAAGTATCAGCCAGCCATCTTCCCTTCGCTATTGGACCTTTCTGCTGCTGTCCCCACTCCCAGCAGCAGTGCAGCTCTGACAGCCTGCCTTCTGACTGACTAATGAGACAAATGGGAAACTGGATCACTGACAACACCCTAAACACACACACGGCACATTGCAGAATCCCCGCTCTGAATGGCAGCCAGGAGATAAGTTGCAATGCTGAGGACTTGTTGCATCCCCCAGCCTGAGAGAGAGAATCACATCGAAAATGAGACTTACAGCCACGGCGGAGTTTGTGCGGGGAACGGTCCCAGAATTTCCACCTCGTCCTCACTGTTCTGGCAGCAGCCACAATCATAACACTTCTGACAGCAGTTCCGACAGGTCCATCTGCACAGGAACAAGTCTGATATTCTAGACAGAAAGCCCTGTGTCTCGGGAAGAAGAGGGTTGGAGTTAGCAGTGAGTGTGTACACCGCCTCTCACAGTATTCTGCTCTGGGTTACCAGCCCAGGCAGCTGCTCACAGCCTCTGATTCCTGGCCTTTTCTTCCATTCTTGTTGCTACCACGAGAAATAACAGCAAAAATACACATAATCGTGTTTACCTCCTGCTTTATCTAAAGTAATAATAAAGAAAGTTGACGCATCTCAGAGCTGCTGCTGTTGTGAACAGTGAGAGTTATTATTTTTATTTCTCTGAAGGGTTTGAGAAGGGGATTCTCACCTGGTTTATTGGTTCCAGCTGTCCTTTTAGAGAGCGGGGGCGGGGAGAGGGGAATAGGGGGGAGAGGGGAATAGGGGAGGGGGAGAGGGAATAGGGGAGGGGGAGAGGGGAATAGGGGAGGGGGAGAGGGGAATGGGGGAGAGAGAGAGAGGGAGGGAGGGTAATGGGGGAGGGGAGAGGGGGTGAGGGGAATGGGGGAGGGGAGAGGGGGTGAGGGGAATGGGGGAGGGGAGAGGGGGTGAGGGGAGAGGGGGTGAGGGGGAGGGGAGAGGGGGTGAGGGGGAGGGGAGAGGGGGTGAGGGGGAGGGAGAGGGGGTGAGGGGGAGGGGAGAGGGGGTGAGGGGGAGGGGAGAGGGGGTGAGGGGAGAGGGGGTGAGGGGAGAGGGGGTGAGGGGAGAGGGGGTGAGGGGAGAGGGGGTGAGGGGAGAGGGGGTGAGGGGAGAGGGGGTGAGGGGAATGGGGGGAGGGGAGAGGGGGGAGGGGAGAGGGGGTGAGGGATGGGGAGGGGAGAGGGGGTGAGGGGAATGGGGGAGGGGGAGAGGGGGTGAGGGGAATGGGGGAGGGGAGAGGGGTGAGGGGAATGGGGAGGGGAGAGGGGGTGAGGGGAGAGGGGAGAGGGGTGAGGGGAGAGGGGAGATGGGGTGAGGGGAGAGGGGAGAGGGGTGAGGGAGAGAGGGGGGAGGAATGGAGAAAACAAGAGACCAGTTTAGTGCTTTAATCAGAAATACTTTCCCCCATCAGCCCCCCCCCCCCATCACACTGAGCCCCCCTCAATCACACATCCCCCCCCCCCCCCCCCCGCGAATCACACAGAGCAACCCCCCTCCCCCTAGGGAATCACAAAGAACAGCCCCCCCCCCCCCCAATTACAGAGAGCAGCCCCCGGGGGGGGGGGGGGGGGAGGTCTCTCAGGCTGAGGGTCTGCTCTCTCTCTCTCTCCTGGGGGTCTGTCTCTCTCGCTCTCTCTCCTCCCTGGGGGTTGGGGGAGACTCTCAGGCTGTGGGTCTGCTGTCTCTCTTTTTCTCTCCTGGGGATCTCTCTCTCACTTTCTCCTGCGGGTCTGTCTCTCTCTCCCTGTCCTGGGGGTCTGTCTCTCTCTCTCTCTCCTGGGGATCTGCTCTCTCTCTCTCTCTGTCCTGGGGGTCTCTCCTCTTTCTGCGGGTCTATCTCTCTCTCTCTCCCTCTCTTTCCTGGGGGTCTGTCTATCTCTCTCCCTCTCCTGGGGTCTGTCTCTCTCTCTCTCCGGCTGGGGGTCTGCTGTCTCTCTCTCTCCTCTCTCTCCTGGGGGTCTGTCTCTCTCTCTCTCTCAGGCTGGGGGTCTGCTGTCTCGCTCTCTCCCTCTCTCTCTCCTGGGGGTCTCTCTCTCTCTCTCTGTCCTGGGGGTCTGTCTCTCTCTCTCCCTCTCTCTCCTGGGGCCTGTCTCTCTCTCTCTCTCTCAGGCTGGGGTCTGTCTCTCTCTCTGTCCTGGGGTCTGTCTCTCTCTCTCTCTCTCTCTCTCAGGCTGGGGGTCTGCTGTCTCTCTCTCTCCCTCTCTCTCCTGGGGGTCTGTCTCTCTCTCTCTCTCAGGCTGGGGGTCTGCTGTCTCTCTCTCTCTCCCTCTCTCTCCTGGGGTCTCTCTCTCTCTCTGTCCTGGGGGGTCTGTCTCTCTCTCTCTCCCTCTCTCTCCTGGGGGCCTGTCTCTCTCTCTCTCTCTGTCCTGGGGGTCTGTCTCTCTCTGTCCTGGGGGTCTGTCTCTCTCTCTCTCTCTCTCTCAGGCTGGGGTCTCTCTCTCTCTCTGTCCTGGGGGTCTGTTCTCTCTCTCTCTCAGGCTGGGGGTCTGCTGTCTCTCTCTCTCTCTCTCCCTCTCTCTCCTGGGGGTTTCTCTCTCCCTCTCTCTGTCCTGGGGGTCTGTCTCTCTCTCTCTCTCTCTCTCCCTCTCTCTCTCTGGGGGTCTGTCTCTCCTCTCTCTCAGGCTGGGGGTCTGCTGTCTCTCTCTCTCTCTGTGTCCTGGGGGTCTGTCTCTCTCTCTCAGGCTGGGGGTCTGCTGTCTCTCTCTCTCTCTGTCTGTCCTGGGGGTCTGTCTCTCTCTCTCCTGGGGGTCTGTCTCTCTCTCTCTCTCAGGCTGGGGGTCTCTCTCTCTCTCTCTCTCTGTCCTGGGGGTCTGTCTCTCTCTCTCTCTCTCTCTCAGGCTGGGGGTCTGCTGTCTCTCTCTCTCTCCCTCTCTCTCCTGGGGGTTTCTCTCTCTCTCTCTCTCTGTCCTGGGGGTCTGTCTCTCTCTCTCCCTCTCCCTCTCTCTCTCCTGGGGGTCTGTCTCTCTCTCTCTCTCTCAGGCTGGGGGTCTGCTGTCTCTCTCTCTCTCTGTGTCCTGGGGGTCTGTCTCTCTCTCTCTCTCTCTCTCAGGCTGGGGGTCTGCTGTCTCTCTCTCTCTCTATCTGTCCTGGGGGTCTGTCTCTCTCTCTCTCTCTCTCTCCTGGGGGTCTGTCTCTCTCTCTCTCTCAGGCTGGGGGTCTGTCTCTCTCTCTCTCTCTCTGTCTGTCCTGGGGGTCTGTCTCTCTCTCTCTCTCTCTGTCTGTCCTGGGGGTCTGTCTCTCTCTCCCTCTCTCTCCTGGGCTGGGGGAGGCTGGGGCCAGTTGTAGACCTGGGGCTCTCTCAGGAAGATGCTATCCTTCCAGTGAGGCTGTAGCTGTCTCTATGGAAACTGTGGCCGGAGGCTGACGCATCGTCCGCATCGTCCGATCCAGAAGGTGGAAAGCGAGAGAGGGACGTGACATTTTGGAAAAGCATTTGTGGAAAGGCAGCAACAGTTAGTCTGGAGAGAAAGGTGTAATTTGCAAAGGCAGTTTGTCCCAGAGTGGGAGCAGCCAGAGCAGCAGAAACATTGCTGTCTGTAACAATCATTGCTGAAACTGCTCCGGTGTTATTGGGAATGTGGCTTCCAGGCGGGTTTCATTCCCAGCTCTGGGATTGAGTCTGGATTAGGCTGGGATTCTGGCAGTTTGGGAACATTGTGCACAGACTGAGGCAATTTGCTAAAAGCTCTCCAAGCTTACCTGTATATACGCCATCTTCGCTCAGAGTCTTAACACTTCAAACCTGCGCATGGCGTCTCCCCTCCCCAGCAGACGTGACTGGTTTGAGTGATAGTAGCGGCCGTTCCCATGCCAGATGCTCCAGCAATCCGCCTCTCCCTCGCCACTTCCCTGCTGAAGCAGCTGGGAGATCCCTCTGCCTCTCAGGAACCCACAGTGTCAATGCTGCCCTCTGCTAGCGGCCTGCCCCCCGCTGCTAGCAGGGAAAGGCTGGACTGCTCCGGAAACTCCCTGGAGTCCCCCTCAGCCCAGTAACCCCCCACCCCCCTGAGCTGCTCCCAGATGCCGCAGGAATCCCTCTCATCCTGGGCTTCCCGCCTAGAGCCCAGAACAGGAGCCAGACTGTTCAAAGCACCAACTCTTGGGACAGGGAAACCATGGGAAAGGACACACACACTCTCTCTCACAGACACCCTCACACCCACTCTCTCACAAACTCTCACTCACTCACCCTCACCCTCACATACACAGACTGTCTCACTCACTTATTCACTCACACACACACTTGGACTCAAACACACATTCACAGACATTTACACACACACACATTTACACACACACACATTTACACACACACACATACACATTTACACACACACACACTTACGCGCACACACACACACACACATTCACAAACACACACACACAGACTGTCTCTCACTCATTCATTCAGACTCACACGGACCCACAAAGACTAACTCACACACACACACACACGGTCACACACACTGAGACTCTCTCACACACACACAGTCACACACACACTGAGACTCTCTCAGACTCGGTGCTGCTGTGGTGCTTGTTGGATCAAACTCAGAAACTGGTTTCACTGGGGATTGGCCATTGGTTCTCGCAGCTAGGAAAACACTAACATTTGTGTCAAACATGTCACATGTATTAAAGTCCAAATCTTTACTTTGTTTTAAAACTTAGCCTTGTTTTGTATAACCCCCGCCCCCATTCACACCCTGTCTCTGCAGCCTTGTAAGAAGTCTCACAACGCCAGATTAAAGCACTGTTGGACTTTAACCTGGTGTGAAACTTCTTACTGTGCTTACCCCAGTCCAAAGCCGGCATCTCCACATCATCTGCAGCCTTTCCCAGTCTGCCCCCCCCCCCCCCCCATTCACCCCCTGTCTCTGCAGCCTTTAGTTTAACAACACCAGGTTAAAGTCCAACAGGTTTATTTGGTAGCAAAAGCCACACAAGCTTTCGAGGCTCTGAGCCCCTTCTTCAGGTGAGTGGGAATTCTGTTCACAAACAGAACTTATAAGACACAGACTCAATTTACATGAATAATGGTTGGAATGCGAATACTTACAACTAATCCAGTCTTTAAGAAACAAAACAATGGGAGTGGAGAGAGCATCAAGACAGGCTAAAAAGATGTGTATTGTCTCCAGACAAGACAGCCAGTGAAACTCTGCAGGTCCACGCAACTGTGGGAGTTACAAATAGTGTGACATAAATTCTGATTCTAGGATCGCATGATAAAGACTAGAATCAGAATTTATGTCACACTATTTGTAACTCCCACAGTTGCGTGGACCTGCAGAGTTTCACTGGCTGTCTTGTCTGGAGACAATACACATCTTTTTAGCCTGTCTTGATGCTCTCTCCACTCCCATTGTTTTGTTTCTTAAAGACTGGATTAGTTGTAAGTATTCGCATTCCAACCATTATTCATGTAAATTGAGTCTGTGTCTTATAAGTTCTGTTTGTGAACAGAATTCCCACTCACCTGAAGAAGGGGCTCAGAGCCTCGAAAGCTTGTGTGGCTTTTGCTACCAAATAAACCTGTTGGACTTTAACCTGGTGTTGTTAAACTTCTTACTGTGTTTACCCCAGTCCAACGCCGGCATCTCCACATCATGTCTGCAGCCTTTCCCAGTCTGTCCCTCCACACACCACGGTTATCCTGGGAGGGGTTTCAGGGATTGGGAAAGAGGTGAAGATTCTGTGGGGAGATGTTCGCACCGACCAGCGGCTGAATGAAAATCCCTCGCATTGGGAGGAATCGCTTTGGTTCCTGTTGATGTGTAACTTATTGCTGGAAAACTGCCAGAGGAATAAACTGGAGTGGGGAGTTGTCTGCAATTAAATAGATAAATATATTCACATTCTACCAAAAAAACTAAAGATCAGGATTCATCTTGGGAAAGGACCCAGAAAATGGAGATTTGGATGAAATATTTGGTGCAGATTTTCCAATCAGTTATTTGGGAAAAGTTCCGGAGAAATGTTAATAACATTTATCGACTGACTGAAGTTGTAAATGAAATGTCAGAGAGATTGGGGGAAGCTAACCTTCACGCTTCCTGTAAGGAACTCAGTTAGAGCATGGACTGAGTTCATTACTCTGTCTGTGTGATTCTGGGTGGGAATACAAGCCAGGATTGGGCAGCCGGACTATTCGCCGCTGTATCTCCTCAAGACCCAATCCAATCTGATTGAATTTGCCCAGGAATGAAAGAACATTTCCCACGCGGAGAATCGCGAGTTTCCTCACTAACTGTTCACATTGAACTGTGAAGCCCAGCTCACAATTAAAATCACAGGCTTGGAACTTTCCAAAGATGGGTGTAAATTAAAACGAAGATTTTGAAAGTCTGTCATATTAACATCTCATCAGCATCCCGACTGAGGGGTCAGTGGAACATCAAACAAAAGCAGAAAATCTCATCGGGTCTGACAGCATCTGTGGAGAGAGAATAGAGCCAACGTTTCCAGTCTGGGTTTTAAAGTTTATTTATTAATGTCACAAGTAGGCTTACATTAACACTGCAATTAAGTTACTGTGAAAATCCCCTAGTCGCCACACTCCGACACCTGTTCAGGTACACTGAGGGAGAATTTAGCATGGCCAGTGCACCCTAACCAGCACGTCTTTGGACTATGGGAGGAAACCAGAGCGCCTGGAGGAAACCCACGCAGACATGGAGAGAACATGCAGACTCCACACAGACAGTGACCCAAGCTGGGAAGTGAACCTGGATCCCTGGCGCTGTGAGGCAGCCATGCTAACCCACTGTGCCACCATGACCCTTTGTCAGAGCCCATGTATAAAATGAACACTTTTCACCAGGGAATGGTCTACAGGGGTCATTATGAATCATTCCACTAAAGACCAGAACATTTCTGACAGATCTGACAGACAGGGCGGCATGGTAGCACAGTGGTTAGCACTGTTGCTTCACAGCTCCAGGGACCTGGGTTCGAATCCAGGCTCGGGTCACTGTCTGTGTGGAGTTTGCACATTCTCCCCGTGTCTGCATGGGTTTCCTCCGGGTACTCCGATTTCCTCCCACAGTCCAAAGATGTGCGGGTTAGGTTGATTGGCCATGCTAAAATTGCCCCTTAGTGTCCTGAGATGCATAGGTTAGAGGGATTAGTGGGTAAAATATGTAGGGATATGGGGGTAGGGCCTGGGTGGGATTGTGGTCGGTGCAGACTCGATGGGCCGAATGGCCTCTTTCTGTACTGTAAGATTTCTATGATCTGGAGAATGGTGGCTCCCAGTCTCCTCGGCACTCTGATATGGACGGAGATTTCACTAAAGCTTTATTTCAGTCTGAAGAATTGCAGAGACCTCCTCCTCTTTGCGGCCATGTGGACTGTGCCAAGTTGCTCCCAGCTTCCAGCTCCCAATCCTGACATGAGGAAGTTCACTGGAGCTGGAACATGATCCAGTTGGCTCGAAAGAGGGACCTGGGTGTGCAAGTCCACAGATCTTTGAAGGTGACGTCACAGGTGGAGAAGGTGGTGAAGAAGGCATATGGCATGCTTGCCTTTATAGGACGGGGCATAGAGTATAAAAGTTGGGGTCTGATGTTGCAGATGTATAGAACGTTGGTTTGGCCGCATTTGGAATACTGCGTCCAGTTCTGGTCGCCACACTACCAGAAGGACGTGGAGGCTTTGGAGAGAGTACAGAGGAGGTTTACCAGGATGTTGCCTGGTATGGAGGGGCTTGGTTATGAGGAGAGATTGGGGAAACTGGGGTTGTTCTCCTTGGAAAGACGGAGGATGAGGGGAGACTTAATAGAGGTGTATAAAATTATGAAAGGCATAGATAGGGTGAACGGTGGGAAGCTTTTCCCCGGGTCGGTGGTGACGTTCACGAGGGGTCATAGGTTCAAGGTGAAGGGGGGGAGGTTTAACACAGATAGCAGAAGGACATATTTCACACAGAGGGTCGTGGGGGCCTGGAATGTGTTGCCGGGCAAGGTGGTGGAGGCGGACACACTGGGAACGTTTAAGACTTATCTAGACAGCTATATGAACGGAGTGGGAATGGAGGGATACAAAAGAGTGGTCTAGTTTGGACCAGGGAGCGGCGCGGGCTAATTGTTCCTTGTTTCTCGTGGAAGTGGAAATGACTAGGGTTGGGAAGCATTTTCCGATCAGGGCCATTGTGATCTCCTGGACTCATTTCGATCGCCTCAGGGGGTCGGAGAGGAATTTCCCAGATTTTTTTTTTCCCCATATTGGCCCTGGGGTTTTTCACTCTGGGTTTTCGCCTCTCCCTGGAGATCACATGGTCTGGAATGGGGGGGTGGGGGTGAGTTAATAGGTTGTAATGAACAAAGCATCGTAGCTGTGGGGGACAGCTCGGTGGATAGGATATTGGTATGTAGATAGGCTGGAAAATTGGGCGGGGATCCTGGATTCAGGATTCAATCCTGGACCGGGGAGCGGCGCGGGCTTGGAGGGCCGAGGGGCCTGTTCCTGTGCTGTATTGTTCTTTGTTCTTTGAAACTCATTTCCAAGAACTCATTAAAATTAAACTAACAAACATTTTCAATCTTCTAAAACTAAACCAAATGAATGGGAAATGGCAGGGAAATGATTGAGGTTGAGAATTTCCTTGATTGGCTCGGTTTAGGTTTGACTTTGCAGTTAATTATTTTCCTACTTCCTTTAATAAGTTAAGAAAGTAATGGTGCCCAATTTGAGATTGCCGCTCACATTGGAAATCTCCCCTGGATTCTCATCCCCCAGCACGCCATGCTCACTGCAATCTCTGCTATAAACAAATGAGGAATCAATCAGTGGCAAGCTCCCACTCATACCCTGGCTCTCTGGAACAGTTTCCAGATCAGTGTGAGTTTTGCAGCAGTGCAGACTCCAGAGAGAAAACTTCGAAGGTCTTTGGGATGGGAAAACAGAGTCAAAAAAACAGGAAGATTTGGAGAACGGAGAGAGACTGGAGATAATAGGGCAAGATGACAGGTCTATCCTATCAGCAGAGAAGGCTCTTTAACTGACAGACAGATGTTACGGTCAGCAGCCAATCCCACACTGGGATCAATCTTTACAATTGGGAACCAATACAAAAACAAACCCGGGATTTTCTGATAAAACACATTCCAGCACCATCAAATCATAGAATCCCTACAGTGCAGAAGGAGGCCATTCGGCCCATCAAGTCTGTAATGACCACAATCCCACCCAGGCAATATTCCTATAATCCCATATATTTACCCTGTTAATCCCCTGACACTAGGGGCAATTTAGCACGGCCAGTCAACCTAACCCGCACATCTTTGGAGTTTGGGAGGAAACTGGAACACCCGGAGGAAACCCACGCAGACACGGGGAGAACATGCAGATTCCACACACACAGTAACCCGAGGCCGGAATTGAACCCGGGTCCCTGGCGCTGTGAGGCAGCAGTACTAACCACTGTGCCACCGTGCCACCCAAATACTCACCAAACCAACTGTTTGAAAAAGAGAGTATCTGATGGTGATTTTTATACCTGCCATTATCATTGGTACAATTGTCTGAGGTTTTTTAGAACATTCTGAGGTGTTGAGGGAGTGGCTTCAGCTTGTGATGTAGAATCCAGCTGGGCCTCCAATAGGGTGCCTGAGAGTGGAATCCCTGGTGAACCTTGGCCAGAGAAACATAGACAATAAGAGCAAGGGGAGGCCATTCGACCCTTCAAGCCTGCCCCACCATTCATTATGATCATTTCCTGTTTCTCCCATATTCTTTTATCCCATTTTGATCCAAGTGCTATTTCTAACTGCTTCTTGAAAATAGGCAATGTTTTGGCCTCAACTGCTTTCCGTGGTTGAGAATTCCACATATTGACCATTCTCTGGGTGAACTAGGGTCAGACTGTGGCACCAAGGCTAACATCTGCACGGTCTGGTTCAGCTGGCTTTCTGGCATCAGAGCATGGCACTGAGATAGGAGGGTGGGAGGGCAGCAGGCATTCTGGCATCCTGAGAGAGGAAAGCAAACATGTCACTGAGCAGGTGAGTAGCTGGCAGATGTTCTCTGAAGTCATAGAGGTTTACATAAAGGTTTACAGCATGGAAACAGGCCCTTCAGCCCAACTTGTCCATGCCCAACTTGACCAAGTCTTGATCTATTGGAAGAAATGATAAAAGTCTGAACAGTCTGAGTAGCTTCATTCCTCTGATAGATTCCCATTGCTGTCAGAGGTGCCCAATGACTGGGCCAAACTGTAAACAGCACAGAAATCACACTGGATCCAAAGCAGATGAGGGTTCATGCTGTCCATTGGGAGAATGCCATGCTGAGTAACTCTGCACTCTCCATCGCATATGGCAACACCTGGAATGTAGCTAAATCTTCTCATTCGAAAACTTGATGTCATCATCTGTACCGTGTAGAGTCAGCGAGGCCTCCACAGCTGGACTGTCCTTTCCTGCCATTGCTTCCACACACACGTACTGTGCAGCACCCAGTGCTAATCCTCAAAGTCCATCTATCAGCGGGAAAATTCCTGAGTTGCTGCTGTAAGAGTGAGTGATGGTGCGTGTTCAGTTAAAGTGCTCTACTCCACTGCCAGTGGAGATGGTTCTTCATCACAACCTAGAAAGAGCAAGTAGAGAATATGATTAGCAATTGGAAGCAATTTTCCATCATTGTAAATGGGATTTTCTCAATGAATCATCACTCGGTGATGTGAACTGAATGAGTAGGTTAGTGCAAATGAATAGTTGTAGGAGCAGATAACTGATGTTAGTATTCTGCCAACTACCCCCTGCACATTTCAAACAGCCTCTCTTCCCACAATTTCTATAGAAGATTCTATCACTTGCTGGCTGGGTCAGAATTTATTGCCCATCCCTAATTACCCTTGAGTACCCTGAGTGGTTTGCTCAGCCATTTCAGGGGGCATCTAAGAGTGAACCACATTGCTGTGGGTCTGGAGTCACATGTAGGCCAGACCGGGTAAGGACGGCAGATTTCCTTTCCGAAAGGACGTTCGTGAACCAGATGGGCTTTTGCACCAATCAATGGTAGTTTCATGGAATTCCATATTTATTAATTGAATTTAATTCCACCAGCATGGACCTTAGCAAGGCCTTTGACAAGGTACCGCATGGTAGGTTGTTGCATAAGGTTAAATCTCTCAGGATCCAGGGTGAGGTATCTAAATGGATACAAAATTGACAAAATTGACAGAAGCCAGAGGGTGGTTGTAGAGAGTTGTTTTTCAAACTGGAGGCCTGTGACCAGTGGTGTGCCTCAGGGATCAGTGCTGGGTCCACTGTTATTTGTCATTTATATTAATGATTTGGATGAGAATATAGAGGCATGGTTGATAAGTTTGCAGATGACGCCAAGATTGGTGGCATAGTGGACAGTGAAAAAAGTTATCTTCGAATGCAACAGGATCTTGATCAATTGGGCCAGTGGGCTGATGAATGGCAAATGGAGTTTAATTTAGACAAATGTGAGGTGATGAATTTTGGTAGATTGAACCAGGGCAGGACTTACTCAGTTAATGGTAGGGCTTTGGGAAGAGTTACAGAACGAAGAGATTTAGGGGTACATGTTCATAGCTCCTTGAAAGTGGAGTCACAGGTGGACAGAGTGGTGAAGAAGGCATTCGGCATGCTTGGTTTCATCGGTCAGAACATTGAATACAGGAGTTGGGACGTCTTGTTAAAGTTGTACAAGACATTGGTATGGCCACACTTGGAATACTGTGTGCAGTTCTGGTCACCCTATTATAGAAAGAATATTATTAAACTGGAAAGAATGCAGAAAAGATTTACTAGGATGCTGCTGGGACTTGATGGTTTGAGTTATAAGGAGAGGCTGGATAGACTGGGACTTTTTTCTCTGGAGCGTAGAAGGCTGAGGGGTGATCTTATAGCGGTCTATAAAATAATGAGGGGCACAGATCAGCTAGATAGTCAATATCTTTTCCCAAAGGTAAGGGAGTCCAAAACTAGAAGGCATAGGTTTAAGGTAAGAGGGGAGAGATACAAAAGTGTCCAGAGGGGAAATTTTTTCACGCAGAGGGTGGTGAGTGTCTGGAATGAGCTGCCAGAGGTAGTAGTAGAGGAGGGTACAATTTTGTCTTTTAAAAAGCATTTAGACAGTTACATGGGTAAGATGGGTATAGAGGGATATGAGACAAATGCAGGCAATTGGGATTAGCTTAGAGGTGACAAAAAGGACGGCATGGACAAGTTGGGCTGAAGGGCCTGTTTCCATGCTGTAAACCTCGATGACTCTATGAGCTGACATGGTGGGATTTGAACCCACTTCCCCAGAAAGTTAGCCTGGGTCTCTGGATTACTAGTCCAGTGACATTACCACGATACCATAATAGAGTCATAGAACATAGAACATAGAACATTACAGCACAGAACAGGCCCTTCGGTCCACGATGTTGTGCCGACCTTCATCTGAAACCAAGATCAAGCTATCCCACTCCCTACCATCCTGGTGTGCTCCATGTGCCTATCCAATAACCGCTTAAATGTTCCTAAAGTGTCTGACTCCACTATCACTGCAGGCAGTCCATTCCACACCCCAACCACTCTCTGCGTGAAGAACCTACCTCTGATATCCTTCCTATATCTCCCACCATGAACCCTATAGTTATGCCCCCTTGTAATAGCTCCATCCACCCGAGGAAATAGTCTTTGAACGTTCACTCGATCTATCCCCTTCATCATTTTATAAACCTCTATTAAGTCTCCCCTCAATCTCCTCCGCTCCAGAGAGAACAGCCCCAGCTCCCTCAACCTTTCCTCATAAGACCGACACTCCAAACCAGGCAGCATCCTGGTAAATCTCCTCTGCACTCTTTCCAGCGCTTCCACATCCTTCTTATAGTGAGGTGACCAGAACTGCACGCAATATTCCAAATGCGGTCTCACCAAGGTCCTGTACAGTTGCAGCATAACCCCACGGCTCTTAAACTCCAACCCCCTGTTAATAAAAGCTAACACACTATAGGCCTTCTTCACAGCTCTATCCACTTGAGTGGCAACCTTTAGAGATCTGTGGATATGGACCCCAAGATCTCTCTGTTCCTCCACAGTCTTCAGAACCCTACCTTTGACCCTGTAATCCACATTTAAATTAGTCCTACCAAAATGAATCACCTCACATTTATCAGGGTTAAACTCCATTTGCCATTTTTCAGCCCAGCTTTGCATCCTATCTATGTCTCTTTGCAGCCTACAACACCCCTCCACCTCATCCACTACTCCACCAATCTTGGTGTCATCAGCAAATTTACTGATCCACCCTTCAGCCCCCTCCTCTAAGTCATTAATAAAAATCACAAAGAGCAGAGGACCAAGCACCGATCCCTGCGGCACTCCGCTAGCAACCTGCCTCCAGTCCGAAAATTTTCCATCCACCACCACCCTCTGTCTTCGATCAGATAGCCAGTTACCTATCTAATGTCCTTCCTGATGTGTGGATCACACTGGCTTGTTCAGTATGAGAACAATGTTAATGCGGGTACGTTGAAAGGTTGTGAATATCTGTCTGGGAGGATGGAATAGTTTGTTCCGTTCCATAAAGAAATATCAGGTCTGTTCAGAAGATGGCATCAACAGTGACAGAATTTGGAGCTGATGGGAGGAGGACAGCGATGATTGGATGAAAGGAAAGTAAAGTAGATAAGATCAAGATTTTCATTGGTGCCGCACAGTGAAATAATACAAACGACACCGGCAAAAACAATACGGCTAAACATGGGAATTTTAAAACATTATTTCATGAGATGTAAGGCCGGTGTGAGCCTTACATCAGTGGTAGGGAAATTATTGGAGAGGATTCTTCGAGACAGGATTTATTCCCACTTGGAAATAAGTGGACGTATTAGTGAGAGGCAACATAGTTTTGTGAAGGGGAGGTCGTGTCTCACGAACTTGATCGAGTTTTTCGAGGAAGTGGCGAAGATGATTGATGAGGGTAGGGCAGTGGATGTTGTCCACATGGACTTCAGTAAGGCCTTTGACAAGGTCCCTCATGGCAGACTGGTGCAGAAGGTGAAGTCGCATGGGATCAGAGATGAGCTGGCAAGGTTGGTACAAAACTGGCTCGGTCAAAGAAGACAGAGGGTAGCAGTAGAAGGGTGTGTTTCTGAATGGAGGGCTGTGACAAGTGGCATTCCTCAGGGATCAGTGCTGGGACCTTTGCTATTTGTAATATATATAAATGATTTGGAGGAAAATGTAACTGGTTTGTTCAGTAAGTTTGCGGACGACACAAAGGTTGGTGGATTTGCGGATAGCGATG
Organism: Mustelus asterias; assembly: GCF_964213995.1. Classification (NCBI taxonomy): domain Eukaryota; kingdom Metazoa; phylum Chordata; class Chondrichthyes; order Carcharhiniformes; family Triakidae; genus Mustelus; species Mustelus asterias. The sequence continues at coordinate 72,477,611 of NC_135823.1, forward strand.
AGGACCATCAGAGGATACAGCAGGATATAGATCAGTTGGAGACTTGGGCAGAGAGATGGCAGATGGAGTTTAATCCGGACAAATGTGAGGTAATGCATTTTGGAAGGTGTAATACAGATAGGAAATATACAGTAAATGGCAGAACCCTTGGGAGAATTGATTGGCAAAGGGATCTGGGTGTACAGGTACACAAGTCACTGAAAGTGGCAATGCAGGTGGAGAAGGTAGTCAAGAAGGCATACGGCATGCTTGCCTTCATAGGCCGGGGCATTGAGTTTAAAAATTGGCAAGTCATGTTGCAGCTTTATAGAACCTTAGTGAGGCCGCACTTGGAATATAGTGTTCAATTTTGGTCGCCACACTACCAGAAGGATGTGGAGGGTTTGGAGAGGGTACAGAAAAGATTTACCAGGATGTTGCCTGGTATGGAGGGCATTAGCTATGAGGAGAGGTTTGAGAAACTTGGTTTGTTCTCACTGGAACGTCGAAGGTTGAGGGGCAACCTGATAGAAGTCTACAAGATTATGAGAGGCATGGACAGAGTGGATAGTCAGAAGCTTTTTCCCAGGGTGGAAGAGTCAATTACTTGGGGGCACAGGTTTAAGGTGTGAGGGGCAAAGTTTAAAGGGGATGTATGAGGCAGATGTTTTACACAGAGAGTAGTGGGTGCCTGGAACTCATTGCCGGGAGAGGTAGTGGAAGCGGATACGGTAGTGACTTTTGAGGGGCGTATTGACAAGTACATGAATAGGTTGGGAATAGAGAGATATGGTCTCCGGAAGGGTAGGGGGTTTTAGTTAAGTCGGGCAGCATGGTCAGTGCAGGCTTGGAGGGCTGAAGAGCCTGTTCCTGTGCTGTAATTTTCTTTGTTCTTTATTCTTTGTTACTGGCAAGGCCAGCACCTATTGGCCATCCATTTGAGATCTTGAACTGAGTGGTTTGCTCGGCCATTTCTGAGGGCAGCCCCACATTGCTGTGGGTCTGGAGTCACATTACCTAGACCAGGTAAGGTCCCAACTGTCTGGAATCTGGATCGCTCTGCTCCATCCCGCTGGTCTCTCCGGTCACCTCCCGAGTGTCTGGAGTTGGGAATATTCTGCTCTGTCCGCTGCTCTCTCACAGTTCAGCTCCAGAGTTAAGGTTCAGGTCTTATCTTGTAATTCCCCCCCCCCCCGCACCCCCCCCCCCCACCCCGCACCTCCCCCCCCCCCCCCCCCCCCCCCCACCACCACCACCACCACCACCCTGTCTCTCTCTGGCAACACCATTATACTCTGGTTACACAACACTTTGAATAATAACAGTGGGGGGATGATTCTGCCAACATATGTTAATGGAGATGACACCTGTGAGGCTGAGGCAGACTCAAGCTGTGTGCGCTATTTTTAATATTACTCCAGATGCTACTTTCGGAGTAACCAGCAGCCCTGTTTTATCAAAGAATATTTTCCCAGTCACAAGTAGGAATTGTTACATATGGAGTAGATTCTGTTTCCCAATGGGATCACGGCAGGGAAGGAATTCGAGTTTTACAGCACAGAATGAGGCCCTTCAGTCCAGCGTGTCTGTGCTGGACTTCTGCCCATTTCTATGACCCTACCGCAATCTGCAGCTATTTTGCTGGGGCAAAGGTCACTGGTTATGAAGGGTGACCTCACGCTAAGATTCCTGTCGCCAGGACAACACCAAAGAAGAAAACTCTGTGGCTGTAGCTGTAGCTGTAGCTGACAAGAGTCTACTGGAATATTTAGGACTGAGATGAGGAGGAATTTCTTCCCTTAAAGAGTGGCGAATGTTTGGAATGCTCTACTCCGGAAAGCTGTGGAGTTCAGTCATGGAGTCGAAGGCAGAGAGGAATAGATTCCCAGACAGTAAAGGTATCGAGGAATGTCGGGATAATGCCGGGAATTGATGCTGAGGTTGGATGGAAATCCAGCTCCAACTGGAATGTGGCAGGAAAGCTAATGCCTGTTAACCAACTTTGTGCAAGTTTTTCATCAGAATTTGGGTGGGATATTGACATTAAATCCAACCAATGGCCTTTAATCATTAGGCTGCCAGTGCAAATCTGTCTGCATTAGCATCTGAATGGAATAATGAAACTAGAATACATCCCAAAATCCTGGATTATTTCCCAGCTGTTATCGGCAATGTAATCTGTCTCTGATGGCCTTCACACCCGGTACAAGACTTCCAAAACAAGCTCTCTACCCAGAGATCTATCAGAGCGAGTGGTTATCAAGAGCAAAGGGCAAATGTTTCAGGGACGCCCTGAAAAAATGCAACATCCCCACTGATCTGTGGGAATCTCTTGTTGGAGGCCATTCCAAACTGGAAAAGAAGCATCTGTGAAGGTCTCAACCATTGAGAGCATCTTCAAGAGGCCCAGGTGGAAACCAAGTACAAACTGTGGGAAGGAGCTTTCCAAAACCTGGGAACCCACCCGCCCCCCGCCCCCTCCCCCCCCCCCCCCCCACCCCCCGGCCCAACTCCACCCCATCAAACATCACCTGTGGCAGAGGGTCAGGATCCAACATTGGACTTTTGAGTCACCTCAGGGCCCAGAATTCTGGAGTGGAAGCAAGTCATTCTCAGTGCTGAGGAGTGTCTCAGAAGAAGGATGGTTTATTTAGATAGACATCAAGCTGGAATTGCAATGCAATCTCTCTAAATACCCCAGTAGAGCCTTGCGAACATGACACCAAATCATGAAGTTCTGTCTCATGTCCGCTTGATGCCCTGTCAGAGCCAGCAAGCAGCTTGGCAAGAAATAAATGGGATTTCTTTTCTAATTTAAAAAAAACCTGAAAATTGTCACAGAAATGATAATTCTCCTGCAGGTTAATTCTGCCTTTCATTCAGATGGATATATTTCAGAAAGAAGGCAATTTTGTTTAGGAATTATATTTCACTGAAGGGAAAGAATGGTGAGAATTTGACACTGGGAGCAATTCAGATGCAACAATTTAATCTCAACAGAAAAGGCAGCTCACAGCTTAATTCGAGGCTACTTCTAAATAAACTCAATGATCTTATTCTCCTGGTGCTGGACTTTGCAATGTGGACAGCAGACAATCTTCCCAAGTCAGCTGATTACCACAATTATTCACAGCTCCAAGCTTTGTTGTAGGGAGCGAAACCCCTGGGGTAAGGGGTGAGGCAATGACATCTCACTCTGCGAGAGTACAATTAATGCTGTAAGACATCGCTCGGCATATCATTGAGTCTAATCGCACAGATATCGACTGAACCAAAGAGCCTGGACACACGGCTTGGAAGGTAAGTCTAAAGGAGCATTTTAAAAGGAGAAAGAAATGGAGAGGTGGAGATGTTTATGGAGAGAGCTTAGGACCCAGAAGGCTGGAAGTAAGGCTGATAATCCTGGTGTGAAGTAAAGGATGGGTTCTTAAGAAACCAGAAGAATGAACTGATGTCACATTGGACTTACTGTGGAGCTGTGCTCTATCGCTTTCCTGCTTGCAAGTAGGAAGTGTTACTAATGGGGTGGATTCTCCATTTCTCAATGGGGTCATGGTCGGAAGGAATTCAGTCCATTCCAATGACCTCACTGCAATCCTGAACCATTTCGCTGGGTCAGGGGTCACCTGTCACACCGAAGGGTGGAGGTGGTTATAAAGATAGAGTCATAGATGGGAGATGATGGCCTAGTGGTATTATCACTAGACTATTAATCCAGAAACTCAGCTAATGTTCCAGGGATCCAGGTTCGAATCCCGCCACGGCAGATGCTGGAATTTCAATTCAATAAAAAAAAACATCTGGAATTAAGAATCTACTGACACCCATGAAACCATTGTCGATTGTCGGAAAAACCCATCTGGTTCACTAACACCCTTTAGGGAAGGAAATCTGCCGTCCTTACCCGGTCTGGCCTACATGTGATTCCAGAGGCACAGCAATGTGGTTGACTCTCAACTGCCCTCGGACAACTAGGGATGGGCAATAAATGCTGGCCAGTCAGAGACACCCATGTCTTATGAATAAAGAATCTCTACAGTGCAGAAGGAGGTCATTCAGCCCATCGAGTCTGCACCAACCACAATCCCACCCAGGCCCTATCACCATAACCCCACATATTCATCCTGCTAATCCCTCTAACCTACACATCCTGGAACACTAAGGGGCAATTTAGCATGGCCAATCTATCTAACCCGCACATCTTTGGACTGTGGGAGGAAACCAGAGTACCCGGAGGAAACCCATGCAGATATGGGGAGAACATGCAGACTCCACACAGACCTGGGAATTGAACCCGGGTCTCTGGCGCTGAGTGGCAGACGTGCTAACCACGGTGCCACCGTGCCGCCCCATAGGGAGGAACAAACCATGGAGAGATTTGAATTTTAAAATCAAGGCGCTGATAAACCAGGGGACAATATATGTCAACGCACATGAGGGTTGGGACGATTGGTGCAACTTAAAATAGGGCAGTAGAGGTTTGGATAAATTCAATCCCATGGGTGGCCGCCGGCCAAGGGGGCTTTCGAACAGTTAGAATGGAGCCAGCAAGATCATGCATGAGGATTTTAGCAGCAGATGGGCTGAAGTAGACACCACAACTGGATGTTGGGTAGGTAGTCTTGCCTACATGGATACGGTGGATGGATTGAGAGGCTTTGTGAGGTTAGAGCTGTGCGCTGTTACTGTAAATGTGGAACATGACATCATATTTTCAGACACTGTTGCAACGTAGATGAAAAATTGGAGGATTCGACCTCAGGAAAACACAAGGACAAGATGAGGCCATTTAGCCTGTTCCACAATCCAGTCAGATCATGACTGATCTGCAACCCAACTCTATAAATCTGCAGAAGCCCCATATATGTATATGTATCAAAGCAAATTACTGCAGGTGCTGGAATCCGAAACCAAAAGAGAAAATGCTGGAAAATCTCGGCAGGTCTGGCAGCATCTGTAAGGAGAGAAAAGAGCTGATGTTTCGAGTCCAGACGATCCTTTGTCAAAGCTTTAACAAAGGGTCAGCTGGACTCGAAACATCAGCTCTTTTCTCTCCTTACAGATGCTGCCAGCCCTGCCGAGATTTTCCAGCGTTTTCTGTTTTGGTTTTATATGTATATATATGTATATATTCTTTGATACGTTCAGCTCACAAAAATCTGTCAGTTCTAGGTTTAAATTCAAAAATAGATCCAGTTTCAATACTGTTTGCGAAAGCGAGTTCCAAACAGGAAAGTGTAGGATTGAGAATGCAGGAGTTGGGTTTTATGGACAAGAGGGAAGACAAGAAAGGAGCTCCAAAAAGATGTAACTTCCGCTGCATAATTTATCGACAAACCATCACTTAAAGGCAAATGGGAACATTGAGGGAGAAGCATTTCTCACAGTTTTTAGAACATTCCAAAGATATTTTCTCCTGTTTGTTGTCTTTGACAGGGCTGAAGGGGAGAGGAATAGAGGTGACAGGCCATAAGGGAAGTCTATACGGAAAGATCCGGTAGAGGGACTTCACTGGTGCATTCTGGGAGAAGTCGGACCAGCAACATTTACCAAGTGGGAAGCGGAAGATCTGGGTGTCAAGAAGCGGGAAACCCGAAACCCTACATTAGTGTTTCCCTCCCTCCCTCCTCCTCTAACCAAAAAAAAAGGCCACTGTGAGAAGGTAAAAGTGAAGGTAAGAGTTTTATACGTTTTTTCAAATAATTTCATTGGTGCTCGAAATCTCGGTCAGTCAGTAAGTGTTGCACTTGTGAGATGTGGGAGATCCGTGACACTTCCAGCGTCTCGGACGACTATTTCTGCAGGAAGTGCACCCATTTGCAGCTCCTTACAGACCGCATGGATAGGTTGGAGCAGCAGTTGGATGCACTGAGGAGCATGAAGGAGGCGGAAAGTGTCATAGATAGGAGCTTTAGAGACGTGGTCACACCCAAGGTGCAGGCAGATAGATGGGTGACCACCAGAAGGGACAGGCAGTCAGTGCAGGAATCCCCCGTGGTCGTCCCCCTCTCTAACAAGTATACCGTTTTGGATACTGTTGGGGGAGATGGTCTATCGGGGATACCAGCAGCAGCAACCAAAGCAGTGATACCACGACTGGCTCTGTTGTTAAGCAGGGAGGGACAAAGAGGACTAGAGCAATAGTTATAGAGGACTCTATAGTTAGGGGTACAGATAGGCGTTTCTGTGGATGTGAAAGAGACTCCAGGATGGGATGTTGCCTCCCTGGTGCCAGGGTCCAGGATGTCTCTGAGCAGACAGAAAGCATTCTGAAGGGAGAGGGTGAACAGCCAGAGGTCGTGGTACATATTGGTACTAACGACATAGGCAGGAAGAGTGATGAGGTCCTGCAGCAGCAGGTTAGGGAGTTAGGTAGAAAGTTAAAAAGCAGGATCTCTAGGGTTGTAATCTCAGGATTACTCCCTGTGCCACGTGCCAGTGAGGCGAGGAATAGGCAGATAGTGCAGCTCAACACGGAGCTAAACAGCTGGTGTAGGAGGGAGGGCTTCAGATATCTGGACCATTGGGGTCTCTTCCAGGGCAGATGGGACCTGTACAAGAAGGACGGGTTGCATCTAAACTGGAAGGATGCAAATATTCTGGCCGGGAGGTTTGTTAGTGTCACACGGGAGGATTTAAACTAGTTTGGCAGGGGGGTGGGACCCAAAGCAAAGGTGAATTAGCTGAAGGGGAACAAGAGAGTAGGGCCAGTAAGACTCAGAGAAACAGCAGGCAGGGTGGGATTGCTAATCAGAGAGGGTCTGGTGAACTGAAGTGCATTTGTTTCAATGCGAGAAGTGTAACGGGTAAGGCAGATGAACTTAGAGCTTGGATTAGTACTAGGAACTATGATGTTGTTGCCATTAGAGACTTAGTTAAGGGAAGGACAGGATTGGCAGCTTAACATTCCAGGATACAGATGTTTCAGGCGTGATAGAGGGGGATGTAAAAGGAGTGGGGGAGTTGCACTACTGATTAAGGAGAATATCACAGCTGTACCGGAATCCGGGAGGACACCTCGGAGGGTTCATACAGCGAGGCAATATGGGTAGAGCTCAGGAATAGGAAAGGTGTAGTCACAATGTTGGGGGTTTACTATAGGCCACCCAACTGCCAGCGGGAGATTGAGGAGCAGATGTGTAGGCAGATTTTGGCAAGGTGTAAAAGTAACAGGGTTGTTGTGGTGGGAGATTTTAATTTCCCCTATATTGACTGGGACTCACTTAGTGCTAGGGGCGTGGATGGGGCAGAGTTTGTAAGGAGCATCCAGGAGGGCTTCCTGAAACAGTATGTAGATAATCCAACTAGGGAAGGGACCATACTGGACCTGGTATTGGGGAATGAGCCTGACCAGGTGGTCGATGTTTCAGTAGGGGAGCAGTTCGGGAACAGTGACCACAATTCAGTAAGCTTTAAGATACTGATGGATAAAGATAAGTGTAGTCCTCAAGTTAAGGTGCTAAATTGGGGGAAAGCTAATTATAATAATATTAGGCAGGAACTGAAGAATGTAGATTGGGGGCAGATGTTTGAGGGCAAATCAACATCTGGCATGTGGGAGGCTTTCAAGTGTAAGTCGATAGGGATTCAGGACCGCCACATTCCTGGAAGGATGAAGGATAAGTATGGCAAGTGTTGGGAACCTTGGATAATGAGAGATATTGTGAGCCTAGTCAAAGAGAAAAAGGAAGCATTTGTCAAGGCTAGGAGGCTGGGAACACACGAAGCAAGTGTGGAATACAAGGAAAGTAGAAAGAAACTTAAGCAAGGAGTAAGGAGGGCTAAAAGGGGTCACGAAAAAGCATTGGCCAGCAGGATTAAGGAAAATCCGGGGATCATCCTAGTGAACCTTCTCTGAACTGCCTCCAATGAAATATTTTTCCTTAAATAAGGGGACCAAAACTGCTCTCAGTGCTCCCAATGTGGTCTCGCCAGTATCTTGCACAGTTGCAGCAAGACTTCCCTACTCTTATACTCCAACTCCCTTGCAATAAGGACCAACATTCCATTACCCTTCCTGATTACCTGCTGTCCCTGTGTGCTAGCTTTCTCTGTTTTGTGCACAAGTCCCCCCCAAGTCCCTTTGTGTTGCAGCTTTCTGCAGTTTTTCTCCATTTAAATAACACTCTGTTCTTTTGTTCTCCCTTCCACAATGAACAACTTCACATCCTCCCACATTATACTCCATTTGCCATCATTCTCGTCCACTTACTTAACCCCCCGAGCAATATCTCTCTGTAAACTGTTTGTATCCCTCTCACAACTTGCCTTTCCATCTATTTTTGTGTCGTCTGCAAATTTGGCTGCAGTACCTTTGCTTCCTTTCTCCAAGTCATTAATATATATTATAAACAGTTGTGGTCCCAGCACTGATCCCTGTGGAACCCCACTGCTTACAAGTCACCAACCTGAAAAGAACCTCTTATCCCCGTTCTCTGTTTCTCTCTCCGTGCTAATATATTACATCCGACACCATCAGCTTTTATCTTATGACTTAACCTTTTGTGTGGTACCTTGTCAAGCGCCTTCTGAAATACAACATATCTACTGGTTCCCCTCTACCACTCTGGTTGAGACTTGCTCGAAAAACTCTAATGAGTTAGTCAGATACGATTTCTCTTTCATGAAGCTGTGTTAATTCTGTTTGATTAGATTGTGATTTTCCGAATGTGCCGCTATTACTGCCTTAATAATTGATTCCGACATTTTTCTGACAATAGATGTTAGGCTAATCGGCCTATAGTTACCCGCTTTTTGTCTCCCTCCCTTTCTGAATCGGGGTGTCACATGGAGTCCAGAATCCAAGAGTTTTTGGAAACCTACAACCAATGAATCCACTATCTCCATAGCTACCTCTTTTCGGATCCTAGGATGTGAGCTATTAGGGCCAGGGGGATTTATCTGCCTTTAGCCCCATTCATTTGTCTCTACGGATCTTGTCCTTAAATCCGTGTCTCCGAGTCCTTGCATCATCCCCCAAAGAATGAAAACAGCTTTTCTTTATCTACTCAATCTATGTACATCATCTTGTCCACCTCGATCAAATCTCCCCTCAACCCCCTTTGCTCCAAAGAGAACAGCTTCTCCAACCTCGCTGTCCGAGGTGAGTGTACAAAGGGCTGATTGCTTAGGCATGCCCAGGTACCATAAGGGCTCAGTGCAGTTTCCTGAAATAATCCCCAGGGATCAACATGAAGACAGGAGTGGTTGTTGCAGCCACTGGCAGCTAGTGCTGTGTCTGTGCTGCAGTTTGTAGCTGGGGACAGAGTTCTGTCACTGTCTCCCTATTGAACCAAGACCTCAAACAGGCAGTGCATAGACCAACCCCAGCCTGGAGCTCTGCTGTGAGTGGCTGGCAGGAACACAGGTTCTCTGCCCTAAACACGAGGGACCTGCTTTTCAGAATTCTGAGAGGCGGATCATTTCTTATCCCAAAGAACAACAAAGAACAAAGAAAAGTACAGCACAGTAACAGGCCCTTCAGCCCTCCAAACCCGTGCTAGTCATGATGCCCTAACTAAACTAAAAAAAACCTTCTGCCCTTACTCGGTCTGTATCCCTCTATTCCCTCCCTATTCATGGACACATCCAGATGCCTCTTAACTGTTGCTAATGTGCCTGCTTCCACCACCTCCTCTGCGTTCCAGCACCCACCACTCTCTGCGTGAAAAACTTCCCCCGCACATCTCCCTTAAACTTTCCCCCTCTCACCTTGAACCTGTGCCCCCTTGTAATTGACACTTCCACCCTGGGAAAAAGCCTCTGACTATCCACCCTGTCTGTGCCTCTCATCATTTTGTAGACCTCTATCAGGTCTCCCCTCAACCTTCGTCTTTCCAGTGAAAACAATCCTAGTTTATTCAACCTCTCCTCATAGCCAACACCCTCGAGACCAGGCAACATCCTGGTGAACCTTCTTTGCACTCTCTCCAAAGCTTCCACATCCTTCTGGTAGTGTGGTGACCAGAACTGCACGCAATACTGCAAATGCGGCCTAACCAAGTTTTTATATAGCTGCAACATGATTTCCCAACTCTTGCACTCAAGGCTCCAGCTGATGAAGGCAAGTATGCCCTATGCCTTCTAATCACCTTGGCCACCTGTGTTGCCGTTTTTAAGCACCATGCTGCTTATCTTCAAATGTAAATGTCCAAGTGAGGGCGGAGGTGAGTTTGATGCCCAGTTAGTGGCACTGAGCATTCCTGGGAGGTGAGAGCATTGCGAGGGGTATGAAGGAGCTAGTCACTGCCCTGGCATTCAGAGCATGGAGCACCTTGGAGGGCCCAATCTCACCTCACACAAGAGTAGCCAAATAGCCGACTGAGAGGCAATGTGCACAGTCTAGGTCTCAATGCCACAGTGCCTCTCCTGATTCAGAACAGCACAGGCTGGCTGGGCTGAAGGGCCTGTTACTGTGCTGGATCTTTCTTTGTTCTCTCTGCGATGAACATACACACACCAGGCTGTTGGGGTTCATCGATTGGCTCATTGCAAATGTCTGCTCGGTACCCCCCCTCCCTTCACCACTCCCCCCCCCCCCCCACCGCCCCCCCCCCCCCCCCCCTTCCCGGCCCGTTAAGCTGCTCCTTGATGAGTTTAACCAGCTGTTTAATTGGAGATGAGCAGATTCCTGACTCCCTCCCACCCCCCACTCACTCACTCACACACACTCACCCACACACTCTCTATCATACACATTCACACTCACACACTCTCTCTCACACACACATACACAGCCACCCATTCACACACACCCACATACACACTCATACACACACCCACACACACCCCCCCACACACATAGACAGATACACACACACAAACACACAACCACATTTTAGAGACGCTTTCAGGGGACCACAATCTTCACTCTATTCTCACCTCGGAGAGTTTTGAAGATCCAGCCTGAGGTTCCTGCCGTTGTTCTGTCTCCCATTGCCCCCCAGATGTGAGAATTATGGGATTGCAGTGATTCGCAGTTCCAAAACCACGACAGCAAAAGCATGTGACAGAACATGGCCACAAAAATCTCTCTTCCAACTAACTGATTCACAGAAAAGGAAATGGAAAATGACGGCAATGGAACATGATTTTTCCAACCTCGCCTTTTAATTTTCAAAGCTTCCTGCAACCTGTTGCCTCAGGCTGCTGTCCAGGGCCAGGCCTCTGACTGAAGGCAGAGCAGGCTGCAAACTCTCTGCTACTGTTCCTATTTTCCCAGGGCATTTTATAACTTTATTTCTATCCAGTTACATCACAGATGAGAGTACATTTAGTCTTTTTAGATGATCAGATCTCCACTAGATCCATTAGCCTATCAGATGGCAGGATACAGACAGACAGTATCGCTGTGGTGATATGAATGGCCTGAAGCTACTCGGAGGCCAGTTAGTCATTCCCTGTCGCGTGGACTCTCCGTTTGATCAGGCTGTCAGTGTTTGTATCACTTCCTGTGGCTGGCCTCACTGATCTCAGAACAAATACCAAATACTTCCACTTTATTAAAACACCGCTAATGTAACACTGTCTATAACCCAGCAGCATCATTTTAATACAGTATTAATTACATTCCTGTCTTCTCCACGGATCCAAAACCAAACTGAAAGTTGTCGAGGATTTAAACATCAAGGTCCTTTATTTCAGACAGCAGGAAAGGATGTCCCAAGGCATGGTACATTGGGGAGACCATGCAGACGCTATGACAACGGATGAATGAACACCGCTCGACAATCACCAGGCAAGAGTGTTCTCTTCCAGTCGGGGAACACTTCAGCAGTCACGGGCATTCAGCCTCCCATCTTCGGGTAAGCGTTCTCCAAGGCGGCCTCCACGACACACGACAACGCAGAGTCACTGAACAGAAACTGATAGCCAAGTTCCGCACACATGAGGACGGCCCCAACCGGGATCTTGGGTTCATGTCACATTATCTGTAACCCCCACAACTTGCCTGGACTTGCAAAATCTCACTAACTGTCCTGGCTGGAGATAATACACATCTCTTTAACCTGTGCTTAACCCTCTCTCCACTCACATTGTCTGTACCTGTAAAGACTTTATTACCTGTAAAGTCTCACATTCCAATCTGTAATTATCTTGCAATGGTGTCTTTGTTGATATACGCCGTGTTTGTGAACTAACCTCCACTCACCTGATGAAGGGGCAGCGCTCCGAAAGCTTGTGCTACCAAATATACCTGTTGGACTTTAACCTGGTGTTGTGAGACTTCTTACTGATTCATTTCAAAACTAATTGAAAACACCTTCTGCTTCCCGGCAGGCGGGAGGTGGAAATCAGCGCAGTTTGAACTGTCTCTCTCCTGTCTGTAACATTCTCAATGATCACCAAAAGAGAATTCGTCACAAGGAACAGTCAGCAAGAACATCAAGAATAGTGGAAATGTGAAATGATGGGAAGGTAATTTGACATCCTTGGAGCATTGGAGCAGAGCTCTCATCCTATTGGAGCATCTTTATGGCAGTGATGAAGCTTTCATTTTTAAAAAGTTGAAGAAATTTCAGGTAATAACTATTATTTTGAACAAAAAAGGAAATCTATAAAACCATAAGACCACAAGCCCAATTGGCATAGGAGCAGAATTAGGCCACTCGGCCCATCGAGTCTGCTCCGCCATTCAATCAAGGCTGATATTTTATTCGTCCCCATTCTCCTGCCTCTTCCCCATAACCCCGACCCTCTTATTAGTCAAGAATCTATCTATCTCAGTCTTAAAGACACTCAATGATCTGGCCTCCACAGCCTTCTGCGGCAAAGAGTTCCACAGATTCATCACTCTCTGGCTAAAGAAATTCCTACTCATCTCTGTTTTAAAGGATCGTCCCTTTAGCCTGAGGTTGTGCCCTCTGGTTCTAGTTTTTCCTACGAGTGGAAACATCCTCTCCACGTTCACTCTATCCAGGCCTCGCAGTATCCTGTAAGTTTCAATAAGATTCCCCCCTCATCCTTCTAAACTCCAACGAGTACAGAACCAGAGTCCTCAACTGTTCCTCATACGACAAGCTCTTCATTCCAGGGATCATTCTTGTGAACCTCCTCTGGTCCCTTTCCAAGGCCAGCACATTCTTCCTTAGATATGGGGCCCAAAACTGCTCACAATATCCCAAATGGGGTCTGACCAGAGCTTGCCCTTGGCATTGATTTTATTCTTCGCCGTTGTGATCACCCCAAGAGATCGAGGGAATGTTACAAAATAATCAAGTTACGTATTACGCTAAGACAAGTGGTGAGTAACATTCGCGCCACACAAATGCCAGCCAATGACCATCAACAAGAGCAGGTCAGAGGCTAGGAATACTGCGACGAGAAACTCACCTCCTGACTCCCCAGAGCCTGTCCACCATCTACAAGACACAAGTCAGGAGTGTGATGGAATACTCCCCACTTGCCTGGAGGGGTGCAGCGCCAACAATACTCAAGAAACTCAACACCATTCAGGACAAAGCAGCCCCGCTTGATTGGCACCCCATCCACAAACATCCACTCCCTCCACCACCGACGCTCAGTAGCAGCAGTGTGTACTGTCTACAAGATGCACTGCAGCAATTCACCAAAGATCCTTAGACAGCACCTTCCAAACCCACGACCACTTCCAACTAAAGGGCAAACAAATACATGGGACCAATTTCAAAGTGAACTATAGTGATGTCATTTGCATTTGATAAGCCAACCTTGTTAGCGGAGTCAGTGACTTGGCCAGGACAATGGCTTCCCAAATGCCAGAACTGTAACATATTTAGCGTCGCTTTCAACAACTAATGCCTGAGACAGTATCAGTCCTGAAGCCATGCCAATTCCAGATGCTGGATAAACATCTCTTCTGAAGCCATTGTGCACCCTCTCCTTTCCTTCTCTATGAACAGTATGCTTTGTCTATATAGCGCGCAAGAAACAGTACTTTTCACTGTATGTTAATACATGTGACAATAATAAATCAAATCAAATCCAATTATTGTGGATTATTAGTAAAACTGAATCACTCAAAAGTCTGAGGGATTGGGAAAACACACCAGCCACCTGTTCATTTCAAAATTAATCCAAAATTCTGCTTCCCGGCAGGCGGGAGGTGGAAATCAGCGCAGTTTGAACTGACTCTCTCCTGTCTGTAACATTCTCAATGATCATCAAAACAGAATTCGTCACAAGGAACAGTCAGCAAGAACATCAAGAATAGTGGAAATGTGAAATGATGGGAAGGTAATTTGACATCCTTGGAGCATTGGAGCAGAGCTCTCATCCTATTGGAGCATCTTTATGGCAGTGATGAAGCATTCATTTTTAAAAAGTTGAAGAAATTTCAGGTAATAACTATTATTTTGAACAAAAAGTGGATCTAATCCTTGCCATTGATTTTATTTCTCGCCGTTATGACAGCCCCAAGAGATCGAGGGAATGTTACAAAATAATCAAGTTACGTATTACGCTAAGACAAGTGGCGAGTAACATTCGCGCCACACAAATGCCAGCCAATGACCATCAACAAGAGCAGGTCAGAGGCTAGGAATACTGCGACGAGAAACTCACCTCCTGACTCCCCAGAGCCTGTCCACCATCTACAAGGCACAAGTCAGGAGTGTGATGGAATACTCTCCACTCGCCTGGATGGGTGCAGCTCCAACAACACTCAAGAAGCTCGACCCAATTAAGGACAAAGCATCCCGCTCCCTCCACCACCAATGTTCAGTAGCAGCAGTGTGTGCTATCTACAAGATACACTGCAGATATTCACCAAAAATCCTTCGACGGCACCTTCCAAACCTTTTCCATCTAGAAGGACAAGAGCAGCAGGTACATGGGAACACCACCACCTGCAAGTTCCCTTCCAAGCCATTCACCATCCTGACTTGGAAATGTTTCGTAAGAAGTCTCACAACATCAGGTTAAAGTCCAACAGGTTTATTTGGAATCCTCAGGTGAGTGAAGGAGCAGCGCTCCAAAAGCTCATGATTCCAAATAAACCTGTTGGACTTTAACCTGGTGTTGTGAGACATCTTACTGTGCCCACCCCAGTCCAACGCCGGCATCTGCACATCATGAAAATATATCGCCGTTCCTTCGCAGTCGCTGGGTCAAAATCCTGGAATTCCCTCCCTAACGGCATTGTGGGACAACCCACAGCACATGGACTGCAGCGATTCAAGAAGGCAGCTCACCACCACCCTCTCAAGGGCAACTAGGGATGGGCAATAAATGCTGGCCAGCCAGCGATGCCCATGTCCCATGAATGAATACAAAAAGACTAGGTTTCAGCTGAGGTTGATGAAATCTGATGTCAGAACAGGCAAAGTCCAGTGGAAAAGAGAACTGTGGAAAAGTTTGATCGTGACAGTAACATCTTTTTCAGTTCCATTGTCTGAGTTGGATGAAGAATGGAGTGGTATGAAATATTAAAATATCGGTTATAATATTAAAATATGCAAGGTTAGTCATCAGGAAGTATCTCTCTTTACAGAATGTCTTTGGAATCTGTAATAAATTATCAAAATGTATGGTGACTATGGATTTACTGCAACTCTCCAAAAGGGGTCTACTGAGAATGGAATATATCTCGGGTTATGGAAGTTGTACAAGGCGTTGGTATCAGTTATTGCCGTCTCCCACCACTTGGCTAATTGCCTTCAAGGAGAAGAATTTCTGAGTATTTTTGTTTAGTCTTCAAATTAACCGAAGATTATTTTTCCTCTCCCGGGAGATTGCATAACTGTGGGAAAGAGAGAGGTTGATAATGCATGTCGATCATTCCATGTCAGAATGGGACAGGCTGGATAGGTCATGTGCTTCTTTGTATGTTTTTCTCCACATATAAAATAAAAATTATTCTGAAGTGAGATGCTGCTATTTCACAAGATCAAGATTCCGATGAAATTCACTAGCCGTTTGAGCTTGACTGTTGTGGCACATTTCATTTTAAACTGTTCAATAATTTATAGCCTTATAACACACACAATTCCGCTCTCGCAGGATATTAATGATCTTTATTTTGATCTTTGGTCCCCAGCATCACAGATGTCAGTCTTCAACCAATTCGATTCACTCCACGTGATATCAAGAAATAGCTGAAGGTACTGGATTCTGCAAAGGCTATTGGCTCTTCAACATTCCAGCAATGCAAAGAACAAAGAACAAAGAACAGTACAGCACAGGAACAGGCCCTTCTCCCCTCCAACCCTGGGCCGATGTCATGATGCCTGCCTAAACTAAAACCGTACGCACTTACGGAGTCCATATCCTTCCATTCACATCCTATTCATGTATTCGTCTCGTCCCTTAAATGCCGCTATCGTACCCGCTCCCACCACCTCCCCGGGCAGCGCGTTCTAGACATTCACCACCCTCTGTGTAAAACATTTGCCTTGCACATCTCCTCTAAACTTTTCCCCCACGCACCTTAAACCCATGTCCCCTAGTACTTGACTTCTCTACCCTAGGAAAGAGCATCTGACTATCCACTCTGTCCATGCCATTCATAACCTTGTAAACCTCTATCAGGTCACCCCTCAACCTCCATTGTTCCAGTGAGAACAAACCGAGTTTCTCCAAACTCTCCTCATAGCTAATACCCTCCAGACCAGGCAACATCCTGGTAAATCTCTTCTGCACGCTCTCTGAAGCATCCACATCCTTCTGGTAGTGTGACGACCAGAATTGTGTACAATATTCTAAATGAGGCCTAACTAAGGTTCTGTACAGCTGCAGCATGACCTGTCAATTTTTATACTCAATGCCCAGACCGATGAAGGCAGACATGCCGTCTGCCTTCTTGACTACCTTATCCACCTGCATTGCCACTTTCAGTGATTGGTGGACATGTACGCCCAGATCCCTCTGCCTGTCAATACTCCTAAGGGTTCTACCATTTACTGTATAATTCCTACATGCATTGGACCTTCCAAAATGCATTATCTCACACTTGTCCAGATTAAACTCCATCTGCCATTTCTCCACTCAAGTCTCCAACCAGTCTATATCTTGCTGTATTCTCTGACAATCCTCTTCACTATCCGCAACTCCACCAATTTTTGTGTCATCTGCGAACTTACTAATCAGAGCAGCTACAT
Organism: Mustelus asterias; assembly: GCF_964213995.1. Lineage (NCBI taxonomy): Eukaryota > Metazoa > Chordata > Chondrichthyes > Carcharhiniformes > Triakidae > Mustelus > Mustelus asterias. The sequence goes on from NC_135823.1 coordinate 72,494,665, forward strand.
TTTCCTCCAAATCATTTCTATATACTATGAATAACAAAGGTCCCAGCACTGATCCCTGTGGAACACCGCTAGTCACAGCCCTCCATTCAGAAAAGCACCCCTCTACTGCTACTCTCTGTCTTCTGTGTCTTTTCTGTATCCATCATGCAGCTCTCCTCTGTTCCCGTGTGACTTCACCTTTCGTACCAGTCTACCATGAGGTACCTTGTCAAAGGCATCTTGTCCTGAAGACTTTTGCTCCAGAGCTTGCACTGGCACGGGTGGAAATTTGGATTATTGTTCAACTGTTTAAAGTTAAGCTGCTCCATTTGGTTCGAGTTATATTTAAGCTGCATTATGAATAAAGCTGGCTTTGATAAAAGATTCCCATTTTCACAGGAAGACTACACAGGGAGCAAAGCATCCCATCCTCACATTTATACCACAAATTTGATTTGATTTGATTTATTATTGTCACATGTATTAGTTTACAGTGAAAAGTATTGTTTCTTGCGCGCTATACAGACAAAGCATACCGTTCATAGAGAAGGAAATGAGAGAGTACAGAATGTAGCAGTTTAAAAGAGTTAGAATAAAGTTTTAGAAGCATAGAACAAGAGTAAAAGATAGAATTAGAAGGTATGCTGGGCACAGCTTGCAAGAAGTCACCCCGCTCCGGTGCCATCTTGAGATGTTGGGGTCTAGTCTGGCTTCAGAATCTACCTTGGGGTCCAGGTCCGGGATTGTAACAAAAATCGGGGACTCCTTCGGGATTAAACAGCATACTTCCTGGTTTGATCTGGGATTATTGAACTCTCTTTGAGGAATTTTATTTCAGTTGTTGCATTTGGTTAGTTTAATTAGGGAGTGCCTTGTGGATTAAAGGCTCTTTCAGTGACTAAAGCTTTCCTGGTAATGGAAGAAGTCACTCGGAGTGGTTTACAAAGGGCGGTTAAAGTAACGTTTTTGGATTTGGCGAACCAGCTGAAGTTGACTCTGTCTGAAAGGGTGAGAAAGGCAGAGATAATTCCAGTGATAGCTCAGCATTTAAAATGACCAGAAACACAATCTGAATCACTGCAATTGGCTAAAATTCAATTACTAATGAAACAGCTGCAACAAGAAAAGGAAATGAGACAGCTTGAATTGGAATTAAAAGCAAAGGAGAGAGAGAGAAAAGCAATGGCAGAACAAGAGGAAAGAGAGAAAAAAGAAAAAGAGAAAATATTTGAACTGCAGGAACTGAAAAGAAAACTTCAAAAGATGAAAGAGCAAAGGGTTAAAGATTGGCAGCAGAAATGGCGATAATTTTCAATTAGTTCATGAATTAAGGTTTGGTTTTCGACATTAATTTCAATCTGTGAGGGATAGAAACTGAGGAAAAGGGAAATCCACAGGTGGTCAAGGTAAAGGAGGTCTCATTGGAGATAGTAAGGAAGTTTGGCTCAGGTTAAAAAGAAACGTATGAGGGTGGAAAGCAGATAAGAATCCTTAAATGTTTTCACTGTAATAAAGTTGGTGGCACCAAGTTGCAGTGTTGGTGGTTTAAGAAAAGCACTGGCAAGACAGATGTGGTAAAACAGGATAAGCCTGTTTGTTAAATTGGAGAAGGAGACCATGGTTGAAGCTGAAGAGCTGCGAAAGAATGTGCAGCCTGGTCAGAAATCATAGAAATCATAGAAACCCTACAGTACAGAAGGAGGCCATTTGGCCCATCGAGTCTGCACCGACCACAATCCCACCCAGGACCTACCCCCACATATTTACCCGCTAATCCCTCTAACCTACGCATCTCAGGACTCTAAGGGGCAATTTTTAACCTGGCCAATCAACCTAACTTGCACATCTTTGGACTGTGGGAGGAAACCGGAGCACCCGGAGGAAACCCACGCAGACACGAGGAGAATGTGCAAACTCCACACAGACAGTGACCCAAGCCGGGAATCGAACCCAGGTCCCTGGAGCTGTGAAGCAGCAGTGCTAACCACTGTGCTACCGTGCCGCCCCAGGGATTGGTCAAAAATCTCGTATCAGATCTTTTAAAAAAATTTATTTGTGTGGGCAAGGTTTACTCAAGTGCAGAGGGTGGAGTAGGGAAAGAGGTTAAGGTCGTAAGGGATACAGGAACAAGTCAATCTTTAATGGTGTGAGATAAGGAGATATATAGTTCAGAAGGAGTAATTACCCTTGAGAAGGTGATGGTGAGCAGCTTTCTTGAACTGATGCAGTCCCTGTAGTGTAGGTAAATCCACAGTGCTGTTAGGAAGGGATGCCAGGATATTGACCCAGCGACAGTGAAGGAACGGTGATATATTTCCAAGTCAGGATGGTGAGTGACTTGGAGGGAAGCCTCCAGGTGGTGGCGATCCCAGATATCTCCTGCCCTTGTCCTTTTAGATGGCAGTGATAGTGGGTCTAAGGATCACTTGGTGAGTTGCTGCCGTGCATCTGGACTTAAACCTGGAGCTTGTGGCTCTGAGGCAGGGAAATGACCCATTACACCACAAGTTGAAGTTATCGTATACCAGCTATTTCCAGCTCCAACTCCCATTGTTATCTTGCCGCATGTGAGCTGTACTCAAAACTGTTAATGGATCTCAACCAATAATGTTTCATTCAAGTGCTGGAAAGTTTTTTTTGTGAAAGATTAACTTCTCCCTCTTTCTCCCTCAGTGTACTGGAACAGGCGACTCGGGGGTTTTCACAGTAACTTCATTGCAGTGTAAGCCTACCTGTGACACTAATAAATAAATGTAAAAATTGTAAATATAAAATCACTGCTGTGGCATCTGAGTTAAAACTTTCAAGGGAGCAACTGGGAGATAGTTGACATTTATTTTTATACACGGTTTTTACTCCAATCACTGTGCTGTCAAGTTTGAAGATTTGATAAAAGGTTCTATTTGTAGATTACGTTTCATTTCCACGGTATATTCATGGAAATATGGATGTGACTTCATTCTGACTTCACTTTGGCATCAACACTGTGGGATTTCTTTGTTCATTTAAAATTTGGCTTAAATATTTAATTGCCAAGGTTGGTTTACAATTTGGGAGCTGTGAGTAATAATCTCCTCATGCGTTTGACTGGTAGAATAATCAACACTGAAAGTGAGAGGAAATAAAGTCCAGTTTAGCAGCCATTATAGAATTAGAGCCACCTGCCATGTGGCAAAACCAACAACATGCCCTTGGTATAAAACATGTGGACAGTGACTTGTTGAGAAAGACAGTCAGGATCTCACAGCAACCGTTTTCATTCTGAAAAACACTCTGCCACACAACCCGAACATTTTCAGTGTGATCTGAGCAACCGTGATTAATTTTCAAAGTGGTTACTGCGCCATACGGGCACTGTTGATATTTAATACATTTCCTGATACTATAAGAAAGAATTAGGATATGAAGAATGTGAGAAGTGTTTGCTATTAACATGGAACTTGGTCCCAAGCTTATCCCTGATGTCCACAATACCAACCACTAGCGGAAGCAGACAGAGAAGTCTCCTGGCTAAGTGTATTTGTGGGTCAGGTTGTGTTAGTTGTGGTACAATAATGTTGAAAAGGTGTTGTGAGCAGAGAAGGCAGCACGACATTTCAATGCAGAACTGAGGCATCCTCTGATAGAACAAAGAACAAAGAACAGTACAGCACAGGAAACAGGCCCTTCGGCCCTCCAAGCCTGTGCCGCTCCTTGGTCCAACTAGACCAATCGTTTGTATCCCTCCATTCCCAGGCTGCTCATGTGACTATCCAAGTAAGATAGCTTTCTGTTTTCAGAATACTTGGAGAAAGCAAGTGGAGGCGACAGAGATCCTTTCTCCTACCTTTCTGGAAGCTACATACTTCACTGTGCTTAAGGACATTTACAACTCACTCTCATACAGTGTGGCCAAACATCTAGAACACAGTGCAAGCGCTCTGCACAATTCCAAAACAACCTTCTCAACTCAGATATACCCAAGGCCACTCCTCACACCCCATTTTCCTGCTACAATCTCCCTAACAAGGAACCTAATCCTTATCTGCTTCATTGCTGCAGAACAAGTTGGTATTTAATGCCCACGAGATACTCAGCACTGGCAGGGGTATTATTACCCTGAGGTTCCTAACAAGGTTCTCCACAAGCAGAGGTTTCGGATATCCTGGGCATGAGCTGTTCCATTGCCACTGATGATGCTGACAGCAACGGGAGATTGTCGGTGGCAGGACCTCAGAACCTATAAACTCTCCCTGGCAGCTCATAACAGCATCTCAAACACTCAACATTCAACCCCTCGCTCCATCTCCTCTTCAGCCTGAGCTGGGACTTTCACTCCTTCAAACTGTTACAATCTCAAAGAGTTAATGCTTCCAACACAATGTCTTGATCAAAACTGAATATACTTCCATGGAGCATTAAATTAAGCCCACTTAAAACTATGCCTTATTCATAATTTTTGTCTATACAAATATAAATCCCTTAAAATTAACTTTGTTTTCCTAACAACATACAGCTGTGCATGGCACTGAGTATGGAAAATATGCCTGGCATCTTCTGTAGAAGGGTCATGCGGAATCAAAATGTTAACTGTGTTTCTCTCTCCACAGACGCTGTCAGACCTGCTGAGTTTTTCCAGCATTTTCTGTTTTTATTTCAGATTTCCAGCATTCACAGTATTTTGCTTCTATTTACTATAAATTTAAAAATCTTTTTAAATGTTATCAGTCACAATAGGCTTCATAACAGCGATGCCAGGCAAACTTTAACACAGCTGCATTTAAGTGTAGGATCTGTGTGTCTGGGCAATGGGTGCGGCACAGTGCAGCATGATCTATGTTGTGAATACAGCTTTCTGGGGATGTATTCAGTGTTGATGAATTCATTTCTATTTTCTACCAGAAGAAGAATTCAAGTAATATTTAAATGAATCAAACAAGAATAACACGGCTGAAATAGCACTGTTTATATTCTCCCAACACCGGGAAATATCCAGAACCTGACATTTTTGCCACGTAAATTGAATAAATGGTAATGTTTAATTAGGAGAATCCAGAGCACGGTGATTGGTTCGTGTTTAGCACAGACGCAGGCACTATATTGGAGCTTTTCACTTCCAGAGAAGTTATTTTTGCTCCAATACAGTCCAACTGATGCTGTTTGTTTTCAGTCATAGAGCTGAGAGCACACATTTACTCATATACCCTCAGTGACAAACACAGTTTGCATGTCCAAATACCTCCCACACTTTGAAATCTTCAAATCACGGGTTCACAGACTGAAATTAGATCTTATAGAATCCCTACAGTGCAGAGGGAGGCCATTTGGCCCAATGAGTCTGCGCTGACTCTCTGAAAGAGTATCTTACCCAGGCCCAAGCCCAACCTATCCCTGTAACCCCACGCGTTTAGCCTGCTGATCCCCCTAGCCTTTGATTTGATTTGATTTATTATTGTCACACATATTAGTATACAGTGAAAAGTATTGTTTCTTGCGCGCTATACAGACAAAGCATACCAAGAAGGAAAGGAGAGAGTGCAGAATGTAGTGTTACAGTCATAGCTAGGGTGTAGCGAAAGATCAACTTAATGCAAGGTAGATCCATTCAAAAGTCTGACAGCAGCAGGGAAGAAGCTGTTCTTGAGTCGGTTGGTCCGTGACCTCAGACTTTTGTATCTTTTTCCCGACGGAAGAAGGTGGAAGAGAGAATGTCCGGGGTGCGTGGCATCCTTAATTATGCTGGCTGCTTTGCCGAGGCAGCGGGAAGGTAGACAGAGTCAATGGATGGGAGGCTGGTTTGTGTGATGGATTGGGCTACATTCACGACCTTTTGTAGTTTCTTGTGGTCTTCGGCAGAGCAGGAGCCATACCAAGCTGTGATCCAGCCAGAAAGAATGCTTTCTACGGTGCATCTGTAAAAGTTGGTGAGAGTCGTAACTGACATGCCAAATTTCCTTAGTCTCCTGAGAAAGTAGAGGTGTTGGTGGGCTTTCTTAACTATAGTGTCGGAATGGGGGGACCAGGACAGGTACCCCTGGACAGGACAGAAAACCTAAAAACTTGAAGCTCTCGACCCTTTCTACTTCGCCCCCATTGATGTAGACAGGGGCATGTTCTCCTTTATGCTTCCTGAAGTCGATGACAATCTCCTTCGTTTTGTTGGCATTGAAGGAGAGATTATTGTCCTACACACCTACACATTATGGGTCACTAAGATGCAATTTATTGTGACTAATCCACCTCACCTGCACATCTTTGGACTGTGGGAGGAAACCAGAGTATCTGGAGGAAACCCACGCAGACACGGGAGAACGTGCAAAGTCACCCAAGGCCAGGAATCAAACCCGGGTCCCTGGCGCTGTGAGGCAGCCGTGCTAACCACTGTGCCACCGTGCCACCCCGGGTCCCTGGCGCTGTGAGGCAGCCGTGCTAGCCACTGTGCCACCATGCCGCCCGGGTCCCTGGCACTGTGAGGCAGCCGTGCTAGCCACTGTGCCACCGTGCCACCCGGGTCCCTGGCACTGTGAGGCAGCAGTGCTAACCAGTGTGCCACCGTGCCGTCCCGGGTCCCTGGCGCTGTGAGGCAGCCGTGCTAACCGCTGTGCCACCGTGCCGCCCGGGTCCCTGGCACTGTGAGGCAGCCGTGCTAACCACTGTGCCACCGTGCCGTCCCGGGTCCCTGGCGCTGTGAGGCAGCAGTGCTAACCACTGTGCCACCGTGCCGTCCCGGGTCCCTGGCACTGTGAGGCAGCCGTGGTAACCACTGTGCCACCGTGCTGCCCGGGTCCCTGGCGCTGTGAGGCAGCAGTGCTAACCAGTGTGCCACCGTGCCGTCCCGGGTCCCTGGCACTGTGAGGCAGCCGTGGTAACCACTGTGCCACCGTGCCGCCCTGCTTTCTGTAGATGCTGTAGGTTGTTCTCATTTCCTTTAAAGGTAACATTAAATGTTATCCATGTGAACAGAGCTTCACATGTAATAAAACACTTCATGGAATTACATGGAAATGGCCTTCTACTTCAGAAAGAAATACTGGACCATTTTATAAAACCCTACATTTCTTATTTTTGTCATCAACACTGATTAAACACATAAGACCATAACATATAGGAACAGAATTAGGCCACTCGGCCCATCGAGTCTGCCCCCCCATTCAATCATGGCTGATATTTTTCTCATCCCCATTCTCCTGCCTTTTCCCCATAACCCCTGATCCCCTTATTAATCAAGAACCTATCTATCTCTGTCTTAAAGACACTCAATGACCCGGCCTCCACAGCCTTCTGCGGCAAAGAGCTCCACAGATTCACCACTCTCTGGCTAAAGAAATTCCTCCTCATCTCTGTTTTAAAAGATCGTCCCTTTAGTCTGAGGTTGTGCCTCTGGTTCTAGTGTTTCCCACGAGTGGAAACATCCTCTCCACATCCACTCTATCCAGGCCTCGCAGTATCCTGTAAGTTTCAATAAGATCCCCCCTCATCCTTCTAAATTCCAACGAGTACAGACCCAGAGTCCTCAACCGTTCCTCATACGACAAGTTTTTCATTCCAGGGATCATTCTTGTGAACCTCCTCTGGACCCTTTCCAAGGCCCAGCACATCCTTCCTTAGATACGGGGCCCAAAACTGCTCCAAATGGGGTCTGACCAGAGCCTTATACAGCCTCAATAGCACACTCCTGCTTTTGTATTCTAGCCCACACAGCTCACTCTAAAACCTTGTAGAGGAATTCATCATTACTGCAAACTCTACACGTGAAGAACAATAGAAATTGGCAGATATTGTACACATTGCTGGATGATGCAAAGTGTGATGCAACTATAGCCTTTTGATCATCAGAGATATATTTTCATTCCAACAATCAAAAAGTCACTATTTGTTGATTGGCTTCATTGAATTTTTTGGTCTTGAGTTTTGTGTTTATTTTTCTCAAAAGCAGCAAGTTGGGGATGAACTTTAGAATGAGACTGTATCAGGTAGGACACGTTATTGCCGGGAGATTTTATCTGATCTTATCTGTAATCCAGGTAATGAGACGAATGGTGTCCTGATGCATTTTCAGTGGCAGTTTCTCTAGCCCACACCTGAATCTATTTCCAGGGCAGTTTCAGGGGCGATCAGCATCCTTACGCTTTCCTATCTGATAGATCTTAGAGCAGCTCAGTCTGAGAGCCACATATTAGAAATTAAATATCTTTATAACTACTGGCTTAGATACATGTTTGACCCTTCTGGAAAATGCTTCACAAGGTTGGCTTAAGACAACACGGACAAAATTTTCCCAACAATGACAAAGGGCGGGATTTTCACAGGTGGGCACTGCCAGATGGGCACTGCCCAATTATGCCCCAGACCACCTGGGGGCTTCAATGAGTTCTGAGCCCTCTGGCATGGTCATCACATCTGGTCTCTGCTGGTGGAGACCAGTGGTGATTCTCGCCGGTTCACGCTGTGCCCGAAGATCGGAATATCCCAGAATCTGGCAGGATCCGGCAGTAAACAGGCTATGCATATTTAAATACTACTTTAAATATGCTAATTAGCCTCCTGCCCTTTCTGGGCACAATCCAGTTTGTGCCATTCAAAAGGGGCATGTTTTTAGGCCCAGTCACTATGGGGGGGCGATTCTCCCATCCCGATGCGGCAGGCAGGGAGAATCGCATGTCGGCTAATTCGCGGGATTCACACATGCATTCCCAACATCTGCGGGCATCTCCCAGCACCGGATATCCGGCGCTGTCGGAACAATGCCAGAAACCAGCGGGAACACCAGGTAAGTCATTTAAATCTATTTTACATCTGCTTTTAATGTGATCAGCAGGCCCAGGATTGAATTCTCCAGACCCACGAGCATCTCCCACCCCGTCAGGAGTATTTCACTCCAGCAGGGTTCAGTCTAGTTCCCCACTTCGGGAACGAGCAGGTCAACCCCGCTGGAGTAAAGGGTGGGGTAATCGGGGCCTCCAGGGGGTCAGGCAGCGGGGAGATGCATGAGCACCATGGGAGAGCCAGCCTTTGCCCCCGGCACTGTCCAATGGGCAAAGTGTCCATGCACAGAGGGCACGTTGGCACTGCCAACCAAGCATGGGGCAGAGCCAAGGGGGTGAGGCCTACGGGGTGGAGCCTGGTGGGGGCAGGACTTAGGGACAATCGGTAGGAGTGGGGGGTCCCGCTACCACTCTGCATGGGGATTGGTCGGGGCTGGAGGGAAGCCAGTAATCGGGGCGGGTTGGGGCGATGGTCAGCGGGAGGAGTGTCTGCTGGGGGGAGGGGGGGTCAGTGGGGGGGGGGGATCTGCTGGGGTAGGTCAGCGGGGGGGGGGCAGTCTGTTGAGGGGGTCAGTGGGGCGGGTCTGCTGGAGAGGTCAGTGGTGGGGGGCAGTCTGCTGGGGGGTCTGCCAGGGGGGTACGGGGGGATCGCCACTGCTGGGGTGGGGGACTGGAGATCGGGGTGCTCCGGGATTTGGGGGAGGTCGGGGCTGGCCTGCGAATGGATGGGGGGGGCCGCGATCGGGCCATGGGGGGTGCTGGAGGGGCAGCGCTGTGGGGGTCCCGGGCTGGCCAGCAAACGGGGAGACTGACAGATCGGAGCGACTGCGCATGTGCAGAGTTCCGGAACTGTCAGTCTCCGGTGTGAATAGGCCCCGCCCCCACCGAGCTTTTAATGATATTTACAATTGTGACCTGCAGTGCACAGAGTGGCGGGGGGGAGATTCGAGTCTGAACTCCCACTGAAAAAACAATCGTGACCTACACCAGTTTCCCTGCCAATTCAGCACTTCAAACATTTTTGGGTGAATCGCCACCTGTTTTCTCGAATCGGCCCAATCTGCATCAGGCAGGGTGAGAGCGGAAAATCGCTGCCAATGTCTCTGTGAGTTTATCCACGGATCAGCTGGTTCAAGATTTCAATTCCCTGCTTGTTCTTGGCTTCAGTGTCACTAGGTTGGGAATGGGAAAGGCAGCCAATATTCCCTCTCCTCCTTTATGCTGGTGCTTTTGGAAGTCCAGATACGTGGGCAGGATAAACCTTAACCACGACTGTCTGTGCCTGCTCTGCCCACTCTTGGGCTCACACATCAGGATTAACTGCTCAGTTCAGACACAGTTCCCACCCAGATAACAACAGCAGCACAAAGCGGAGAGTGTGGCAGCAGATAAACCAATCAGAATATTTTAAATTTGATGCATGCTCTGGTCTTGTAGCCACATGGTGTGAGATCTGCCCAAAGGCGGATCCTTGGCTCTTTCTCAGCTGATGCTCCATCCTGAGCCATTGTCTTGGCTGTTTTTATCAGCAGGAGTTTGCTATTGGTTTCCATGCTCAGGGACAGGGTGAAGGGTCGAGTCCCAGGTTTTCCTGAGCTAGAACGGGAATCAAAGCCATCGTATTGATGTTATTCTCAAAGACATGCTAACCACCTGGCCAACTGAGGTCACCCGTCCTCAGTCCTATTGGACCCAGCAGACCCAGCAGACTGTATTCATTGTTCCATCATTTGATTACCTCGGTAAGGTTGCATTGAATTCGATGACCAGCCATGATCAAGATGAATGGCGGAGCAGGCTCGAAGGGCCGAATGGCCTCCTCCTGCTTCTAGTTTCTATGTTTCTATGTAATAGATTGTTGCTTCTGGGACCTACATTTGGAGTCTTGCTGTGCTGCTCTGGTCACTATGAGAGGGAACACAGCATTCTCAGCAATAATTTCTCCAAGGGAGGGGGTTAGGGAAAGGTCACAGCAGCTTCTTGCTGGACAATGTGGCCACTGTAACTGCTTACTAACACAAGATGCTGAAGATATGAATAATCATCCCTGTGGGGGTCAGATAATTGAAATGATTGCATTCACTGTCAGATATCGTGGGTGATCAGAAAGATTGTTTTCATCTGATACTGTTGGCTAACCATTCCGAATTAATTAAATCAAGGGAAGTATTTTATCCACCGCCAAATCTAAATAACAGCTGCTGGCCCCAATCTGAGGCCCTTAGTCATTGCAGATCAGTGAGCAGGGATCCCAGATATCTGTCTGAAAGGAGGCGATGGCTTGATACAGTCTCTCTTTCTTCCTGTCACAGAGTTTCTGTGGTTTGTGGCTGACAGCTTGCTGTATTTTTAAAATGAAACTAGTTTAATTTTGAAGGCCTGAGCTGAAGCTGGCAGTCTGTCCGAGGGCCCGTCTTAGGGAGTTACTGAGCTGTGCTGCCATCGCTTTTCATTGGCTGAACAGTGCAGGAAATACATTGTTCACGCCATGAAAGCTGTAAATTGGTCGTTCGCGAATTCTATGGGAATAAACCAATTACTTCAGGGAGGCGATGGCCTAGTGGTATTATCGCGAGACTATTAACCCAGAAACTCAGCTCATGTTCTGGGGACCCGGGTTCGAATCCCGCCACGGCAGATGGTGGAATTTGAATTCAGTAAAAAATATCTGGAATTAAGAATCTACTGATGACCATGAAACCATTGTCAATTGTCAGAAAAACCCATCTGGTTCACTAACGTCCTTTAGGGAAGGAAATCTGTCGTCCTTATCCGGTCTGGCCTACATGTGACTCCAGAGCCACTAGCCAAAGCTAGGAAGCTGGGAACACACGAAGCAAGTGTGGAATACAAGGAAAGTAGAAAGAGCAAGAGGGTGGCCAGGGAGAGGGTTGGCCCACTCAAGGACAAGGGAGGGAATCTATGCGTGGAGCCAGAGGAAATGGGCGAGGTATTAAATGAGTCCTTTGGCCAGTATTCACCAAAGAGAAGGACTTGGTGGATGATGAGTCTGGGAAAGGATGTGTAGGTAGTTTAACTCATGTTGAGATCAAAAAGGTGGAGGCATTGGAGTTCTTGAGAAACTTCAAGGTAGACAAGTCTCCAGGACCTGATGGGATATACCCCAAAATACTGAGAGAGGCAAGGGAGGAAATTGCTGGGGCCTTGAGAAAAATCTTTGTATCCTCACTGGCTACAGGGGAGGTCCCAGAGGATTGGAGAATAGCCAATGTTGTTCCTTTGTTTAAAAAGGGTAGCAGGAATAATCCAGGTAATTACTGGCCAGTGAGCCTTACACAGTGAGTGGTAGGGAAATTATTGGAGAGGATTCTTCGAGACAGGATTTATTCCCACTTGGAAATAAGTGGATGTATTAGTGAGAGGCAACATGGTTTTGTGAAGGGGAGGTCGTGTCTCACGAACTTGATCGAGTTTTTCGAGGAAGTGACGATGATGATTGATGAGGGTAGGGCAGTGGATGTTGTCCACATGGACTTCAGTAAGGCCTTTGACAAGGTCCCTCATGGCAGACTGGCACAGAAGGTGAAGTCGCATGGAATCAGAGGTGAGCTGGCAAGGTGGATACAAAACCGGCTCAGTCAAAGAAGACAGAGGGTAGCAGTGGAAGGGTGCGTTTCTGAATGGAGGACTGTGACAAGTGATGTTCCTCAGGGATCAGTGCTGGGACCTTTGCTATTTGTAATGTATATAAATGATTTGGAGGAAAATGTAACTGGATTGATTAGTAAGTTTGCGGATCACACAAACGTTGGTGGATTTGCGGATAGCAATGAGGACCATCAGAGGATACAGCAGGATATAGACCTGTTGGAGACTTGGGCAGAGAGATGGCAGATGGAGTTTAATCCGGACAAATGTGAGGTAATGCATTTTGGAAGGTGTAATACAGATAGGTAGTCAAGAAGGCATACGGCATGCTTGCCTTCATCAGCCGAGGTATTGAGTTTAAAAATTGGCAAGTCATGTTGACGCTTTATCGAACCTTAGTGAGGCCGCACTTGGAATATAGTGTTCAATTCTGGTCGTCACACTACCAGAAGGATGTGGAGGCTTTGGAGAGGGTACAGAAAAGATTTACCAGGATGTTGCCTGGTATGGAGGGCATTAGCTATGAGGAGAGGTTGCAGAAACTTGGTTTGTTCTCACTGGAACGATGGAGATTGAGGGGAGACCTGATAGAAGTCTACAAGATTATGAGAGGCATGGACAGAGTGCATAGTCAGAAGCTTTTTCCCAGGGTGGAAGAGTCAATTACTAGGGGGCACAGGTTTAAGGTGCGAGGGGCAAGGTTTAAAGGGGATGTACGAGGCAGATTTTTTACACAGAGGGTGGTGGGTGCCTGGAACTCGTTGCCGGGGGAGGTAGTGGAGCGGATACGGTAGTGACTTTTAAGGGGCGTCTTGACAAGTACATGAATAGGATGGGAATAGAGGGATATGGTCCCCGGAAGGGTAGGGGGTTTTAGTTAAGTTGGGCAGCATGGTCGGTGCAGGCTTGGAGGGCCGAAGGGCCTGTTCCTGTGCTGTAATTTTCTTTGTTCTTTGTTCAATGGGGGTGACTCTGAACTGCCCTCTGAAATGGCCCAGCCAGCCACTCAATCCAAGGGTAACTAGGGATGGGCAATAAATGCTGGCCAGCCAGCGACGCCCATATCCCATGAATGAATTTTTTAAAAACTTGACTCAAAGCATGAATGCCATGTGATCAGTGCACTCATAAAGAACAGGAGGATTCACGTGATGGCTGTAATACAGTTCATTAGTTGATTGGCACTGGTTATAAATTCAGGATCACGGTATTATTTCACTGGATATTTGGTAGAGAGTGCACAATCCGGATCACTCAGACTGCAAGGACCAAGTGAACTGTGACATGCCTTTCCAATACATTTCTCCTGCTACTCAGGGTGTTTTAAAATACCGATTAAATGTTAAATTAACAACAGTATTACACAACTGAAAATACAAAGTAACTACATTAAATAATTAACACAATGTTTTTCCTGTAGATTCAGCTGCTGAATTTAATTCTAAAGTTGTCACAAAAGGAAACAGTATCTTTTTAATTTACCCTTCTGTGAGAATTTGGTTTTGCATTTTGGTCTTGCGGTTGTTTTATGTGATTGTTTTGCAAACATTTAAACCAACTGCCCCTCTTTAGAATTTCTTTCCTCTTCACAGATTCCCTTCCCAGCCTCCTGCTGATTTCTCATTTTCTCACCTGTTACTCCCTCTTCCAATCTACACATATTTTTTTTCAGAACTCAAGGCTTCACGAAAAGATTGTTAATTGCAGAATTCCAGTTTTATTTGATTACTAATTAGGTGGCTGCCAGTGGGATTTTCCCATCCTGCTGCAGTGAATGGAGATTCCGCTTGTCACTAAAATCTCCCGTCTTTGCTGCAGTGGGAGTGCGGCGTGAACGGGTGATAAGATTGCACCTATGGGTGGGACTTTCCAAATGTCCATGTTGGCGGGATTTTCCAATCCCATTAATGCTGCACCCTCACTGTGGATTTCCCGGCAAAGAGGGTTACATTCTATGGGAAACTCTGTTGACAATGGTGGGACCAGAGGATCCCGTCACTGGCCACTGGTGGGCCACCTCTGCCTCCGCGATACACACAGCAGGTTGTGTGGAAATCCCGCCCATATCGTGGAAGCCTTGTCTTGGACTCAGGACAGATTTTCAGGAATACCAATTGTAAAGGTACACAATCCATACCACATGGAAAGAGAGTGCTGATTTGTTACCAAGTGGTCTCTGATTAGCCGAGGCATTGCAATGGAAAATGCACCAGGGAACAGTCAACTGTCAAGCTTTGGTTTGAATTCAAACCAGGCAGGTTTGCATTTAAACCATACTGTCTATGGCAAGCCATCAATACACACATTGGAATTCCTACAGTTCAACACGGCCAAAGATTGGCCTTATCAGCAACCAGGTAAATAGGGCCCGGGCCATTTGTTCACCATGTGAGCTCAGTGCAGCGTATTAATGCCGTCCTGTGAGATAATAGTTACCATGATCAGATCATTCTCACTGCATACCACACCAACTCCAGAATGGACCTAAGGCTATTTGGCCTTGGCAAGTGCCCGGCATACCTCAAATTCCCCCGGAAAGGGAAGAAATCTCAGAAATCTGAGCCACAGGTGAGGCCAGCTGTTTCATGTTGTTATTATGCAGCAGCAACACGAGGGGCATTTACCACGAGCAGGATGCTGCTGTTGAACCAAAAGGCCGTTGTGCAAATCTCACAAATGAGTAATACGGTCCATGAATTTCAGTGCCAGTGTGATGCCAGATCTGTTCCAACTATTAGCAGATCATGTCAAACAGAAAGTCCCTTCGCCTGTCAGGGAAAGCTCAGAACACCCCCAACCAGCCAGTGCTTGCAAAACCTAGGGAGGAATTCTCCAGGCACGCTTACCCCACGGCTGGAAAATCCCGCCTGAGATCAACGGAACTTTATGTTGTCCGTGTCCCGCCTGCTTTGATTGTCGTGGCGTGCGGGATGGGAAGATTCTGCCTCTAGTGTCCAAAACTAGATGCAATTCTGCAATTGGACAGCGCTAACTAAACAATCGTGACTGCGGTAAGAATCACACTGAGAACCAATTAAAGGTTTTTAGTCGTGGTTGCGCTATGGCTCATTTACACCTACCAGCAATGGCGTAAACTCACAGACAGGACTGTGTCCTTTGCAGCCAGGAGGAGAATGCCCACACATTGCATCTCTTTCAACTAAACAAAAACATGGGGGAATAATCATTCCCCATGACAATGCCTTGACCAACCAGAGTCAACCTGCCTGGTTTAAATTTAAACAGAAGCTTGACGGTTAACTATCCCCTGGTGCCTTCCCTTTTCATGCAATATAAATTGTTGTTCCCTTTACCATTGAGATTCTTGCATATCTGTCCCGATGAGGTGAAAAACTTTGACAGCGTTCCTCTCGAATTATTTCTTCAATCCAGTCACAAACCCAGTTATCAGAATGCATCCCAGCTTCAAGTTACCACTCTCAAAGACTACATAACACTCAGCTCAATGGAATTATAAAATTGTATCCATTTAAAATAAAGCCATTGAGCTGATATCAAAAACCACATAAAATAAAGGTTTATTAACAACAATCTCTTCTGCTATGCCCTGAGATACTTTTTAAGTAAGTTATTTTATCTTAAGTACTTGTACAAAGTATTCTTTTACAAGAATCAGGGGGAGAATTCAAACTTTAAACTTTATTTTTAAAATTTTATTTGTCACGAGTCGGCCTACATTAGCACTGCAACGAAATTACTGTGAAAATCCCCTATTTGCCACACTCCGGCACCTGTTCGGGTACACTGAGGGGGAATTTAGCACGGCCAATGCACCCTAACCAGCACATCTTTCAGATTGTGGGAGGAAACCGGAGCACCCGGAGGAAACCCACAAACACACGGGGAGAATGTGCAGACCTCCGCACAGACAGTGACCCAAGCTGGGAATCGAACCTGGATCCCTGGCGCTGTGTGGCAGCAGTGCTAACTACAGTGCCACAGTAATATTTCGGAAGGTAGACATCTATGATTGTATAGGGTGACTCAGGTTGTAGTGTAATGTTTCTGTGCTGTGTGAGCAGGTAATTACATTGAATGCTGCATTCAAAATGTTATATATCGTAACAAAATAGCCCAACCCCATTCTGAAAAAAGTGTAGGTAAAGGGTGAATTGCTTTTTTGGGGGTTAGAGCAATGAGCTCATCTGGAAGAAATGCTGAAGTGTTTATTTTTGGAATGTTGATAAATGCTAGTAAACCAAATATTTGAAGTCCTCGCTATATTCTGTGACCAATGTGCATAAGGCATTGAAATGTAACTTTTTCACAGTACTTAAACAATTCCTTTCACTGGAATCTTCTCCTGGGCACGATCAAGATGGACATTCAGCATCACGGCAGCAAAATCCGAGAGCTGAGAGGAGAGGGGTGGAGAGTGTTGTCACTCCAGGCTGTAAAGGAAATAGCTTCTGAGCAGTGTGGTGTCCGGGGAGTTGAGCCGTGTTCTCTCAGCCGAAGAGAAGGCAGTCGTCTCGACAGGTGGGCGACATCTGGGAAATTTGGAAACTGTGTGAACATAAACAGACTCAGTAAAAGCACCGATGGGACCCGGTCCCACTGAACGGCTTAAATAAGATGCAACTACATTTGGTACAAATTGAAATCTGCAAAAATAAGCACTGGAATCCCCAAACTCTGAAAAGCGGGAGAGCTAATCACTCATTAAAGTAAACACTAGGAAAACTGCATGCTGGGAAAGATAGAAAGATCCAACCCAACTGAGAGAAGCTGCTGTAATCATGTCCAATGTGCAATCCGCCAACTCAAGTTTCCTGGCCCCACATCATGACTTTGTCATTTTCACTTAAAACAGGCAGCTTTTAAAAATAGCGTTTTATTTTTGCTGGCGGTATAGTTTAACCATTTGTGACACTTTCCTTAGCCCAGGCTGATATTGTCCACAATATCTTGATAAATATAGAGTTGTGTAGAAATACTAAAAAGAGAAGTTTTTTTCAGTTTAAAGCAATGGTTTGTCTGTACCGAGAATACACTTGGCAAACTTCACCTCAGAAATTCCTCAACTGATGTGTCATCATCCTCGCTTCCTCCAGCCCAATTCTGTTATATAAAAAGTAACTAATACGAAGCCACTTGCTGAGAGCACACACTGCAGCTTCTAATTAATATTATACATCAGCTACTTACAAAGTAAATAATCATTAGCCCAGTGGGGTGCACACGCCTTCCTCAGCGAAGGAAGGGAATCCTAAACTGCACACTCTTAGAGCAGTTGGAATGTTTTCAATATCCATGACTTATACATTTTAGAACCACTAGATTTGGAGAGAGGATAAATAGAATAACGGCGAGAGAGGTGGCACAAGTGGTTAGCACTGCTGCCTCACAGCGCCACGGACCTGGCTTCGATTCCGGCCTCGGGCCACTATCTGTGTGCAGTCTGCACGTTCTCCCCGTATCTGCGTGGGTTTCCTCCAGTTGCTTTGGTTTCCTCCCACAGTCCAAAGATGTGCGGGTTAGGTTGATTGGCCGTGCTAAATTGACCCTAGTGTTAGGGGGATTAGCCAGGTAAATATGTGGGGTTACGGGAATAGGGCCTGGGTGGGATTGTGGCCGGTGCAGACTCGATGGGCCAAATGGCCTCCTTCTGCACTGTAGGGATTCTGTGAGTAGAGAGATAGTCCACTGGGGAAGATTTAGAGAACTTGAAGGTTTCGTTCTTCGCCCTTCAGTCACAACATTCAGAGATGAATCTGTTTCCATGCGCATGGGGACACCCAGTTCTACCTTTCCATCATTGTGTTTTGTGCTTATTTATTCATGATCAAGTCAAGGGTAGAACAAGAATTTTCTCTGACATCCCTTCCTGATCAATGCTTAGAGGCAGATTCACCAGTCCCCACTATAATCTCTGCATTTTAACCCCCAATTTCAACTTCCTTCTCACATGCTCATTCAGACTGAACTGCATCAAGCACAAACTTCAGAGTCTATCTGCGATGGAAACTACCTGTGGGAAAGACCTTTCCACCCCTGCAACAGTACCTGCCACCCATTCTCATCGGGGAGGCAGTGGCAGATTGAAATCATCACTAAACTAGCAATCCAGAGACCCAGGGTAATGTTCTGGGGACGCGGGTTCAAATCTCACCACAGGAGATGGTGAAATTTGAATTCAATAAAAATCTGGAATTAAGAATCTACTGATGACCATGAAACCATTGTCGATTGTCGAAAAAACACATCTGGTTCACTAATATCCTTTAGGGAAGGAAATCTGCCGTCTTTACCTGGTCTGGTCTACATGTGACTCCAGAGCTACAGCAATGTGATTGACTCTCAACTGCCCTCTGAAATGGAGGGCAGTTACAGATGGGCAATAGATGCTGGGCCCAGCCAGTGATGCCCACATCCTGTAAAAATGAATTTAAAGAAATTCTGCTGCAATCTTCACCAACAACCTCTTCTGCAGGCTGAGTGTATCACTGCTGAGGTTCCAATTTTATCTTCAATAAATTCAAATTCACCCAAAACTCTGTTGCCTTCATTCTATCTGACACAAAGTGTTGCTCCCAAAACAAGCCGTCTTCCCCAGTTTCAACAATAACTGTTTACAAATCCTTCCACAGTCTCAGACCGCCTAATAGAAACCTCCGACAAGACCCCTTTGTACCAATGCATAGCTTCTGCCCTTCTAACTGCCTACATTGCATGGAGCACTCCATCTATGTTTGGTAAGATATATTGCAAACATCTTAGCTACACACAGTCTTCTTTAAGTCAATATTTAGCTAGACGATTATTCTGAGATTAAATGGAAAAAGCAACTGAAATTAAAAGGATTTTATTTACTGATGAATGGGATATTTCTGGAGTCTGGGGAACTGTTTCAGGTGCGTACAAGTTAAATGTTTCCCTTGCTCAAGAAAATTATAGATCCCAAGAAAGTGAAAAGAAAGTTAAGGCAGTCTGTGTGCCTTTGTTAAGTCTGACTCTGGTGATGTTTGACTGCTGGGCAGGATGTAAAGAGCAAGAACATACAAACTGAAAGAGCCCTGTTCACGGTGATATGTCCCCTCCACTTTCATAGAGAAGGCTGTGCCATCAACAGTATCAAAATATCAGTGGAGAATGTGAGCTTAGACAGCAGAAGAGGCAAAGATAAAACCAAAAGCAGAAAAAAAAATGCAGACTTTGAGGAAATGAAACTGGTTCCAAACCATTTCACCCAATAACTGAGAAAGGCCAAAACTTGATTGTGGCACAGTCTGTGCTCCTTTCAGTTGTGTAGAGTGAAGGATATTCTCTATAAATATATCCCACAATTAAAATAATGCTGAAACGACTGGAACTCAATCCAGCATTTCAGAATAATTTTCAATAAATGACTGGCATGAAACAGGAGGCTGGTTTTGAACAGTTGGATATTTCGATCAAACTTGTGCAGCTTCTGACAGTGTTTTATGAATTTCTTTCCCTCCCTCCTTGTCCCTGTAAGTATTCACTCAGTTTCACTCAGTTTAACTCAGATACTTGGATAATCTCAGTGAAATTTAGGATACTATTATTTATGCAATCAAAATTAATATTCTGACTTGTCAAAAATTGCAGGTAATGAAAAATTAATTCAAATACTGGCACTCTGATATCAAATATAAATGCTAATAAAACATAGCAAGTTCCGTGTTTATAAGAACCAATCTATTTAAGAATTGGAATCATAGAATCCCTATAGTGCAGAAGGAGGCCATTTGGCCCATCGAGTCTGTACCGACAACAATTCCACCCAGGCCCTATCTCCATGCATTTACCCTAACTAGTCTCCCTGACACAAAGGGGCAATTTAGCATGGCCAATCCACCTAACCCACACATCTTTGGACTGTGGGAGGAAACCAGAGCACTCGGAGGAAACCCTTGCAGACATGGGGAGAATGTGTAAACTCCACACAGACTGACCCAAGACTGGAATTGAACCTGGGTCCCTGGCGCTGTGAGGCAGCAGTGCTAACCACTGTGCTACCATGCCACCAATTAGCACTTTAAAGTTTAATATTTAAATTAATCAAACAGCCAAATTGTAAATGAATAATGTTCTAGTAATAGGGATGATGGGGGTTGGGCCTGGGTCAGTAGCTATTTCAGAGAGTCGGTGCAGACTCGATGGGCTGAATGGCCTCTTTCTGCACTGTAAGGATTCTATGATTTTTTTCCAACTGATATTTCTACATTGCTGATGATGACACAAAGGTACAAGTGACCCCACAGAGTGTTATATCTGCGGATGCTGAGAGTCCGAGATAGAAGCAGAAAGTGCAGGAAGAACTCAGCAGGTCTGGCAGCAGTTACTGCTTCAAGTCCAAAGTCCAAATATGACTCTTCTTCAGAACAGCTGCAAAGAAGTCATATTCGACCTGGAAGATGGGGCAGGATTTTACAGCCTTGTAGGTAAAATCTTGACCTTTCCATGGTCCGCCCCTTGCCCGCTTTAATTCCCGTAGCGGGCGGGATGATAAAATTAACTCTTAAAGTTTATTTATTAGTCACAAGTAGGCTTACATTAACACTGCAATGAAGTTACTATGAAAATCCCCGAGTTGCCACACTCTGGCGCCTGTTTGGGTACACTGAAGGAGAATTTAGCATGGCCAATCCACCTAACCAGCACGTCTTTCAGACTGTGGGAGGAAACCGGAGCGCCCGGAGGAAACCCCGCAGACACGGGGAGAACGTGCAAACTCCACACAGACAGTGACCCAGGCCAGGAATCGAACCTGGGTCGCTGGCGCTGTGAGGCCGCAGCGCTAACCACTGTGCCACAGTGCCACCCTCTGTTTCTCTCAGCACAGATGCTGCCAGAGCGGCTGAGTTGTTGCAGCAATGTTTGTCAGGCACAGAGTGCAGAGCGGGTGAAGGAAGGTGAAATTAATCACCTCAGCAAGTTCACCCTTTCCAAATCATAAACACCAGGGGCGTGGGGATAAAATGAAGAATTTTACACTATTAAAACAACAAAATTCCTTCCAATTATTTATTAACAAAATAATAAATTAGCTAGATTTAAATGCTTTAGAAATTTACACATTTTGGCGAAAGCTGTTGCTTTATAATAAACTTACTGAGTGCAGAGGAATCTGACATGGCAGCAGTTAGATTAATGAGACATTGTCCTCTGAGGAAACAAGGAAGGAGCAATCATTCCCAATGATTCAGCCTCACTGGAACTGAAGACTACAGTTTAGCAATATGAGTAACAGAAAGGGTTGACCGATTACATCACTAAACTCAGACACCGATGGCTATGAGCAATTTCTGGGTAAATGTTTGTGACAATTTAACTTCATTAGGAGGTGCGCATGGTTCCACATCTTCAGGAGCTGAAAGGAAACCAGATCCAAAAGGGCAGCATCAAAGCCAGCCAACAGGTTCACCGGCAAAACTTCCTTAATTTTCCTCGGCACCGTCAAAAACTCCGGCACATTTTTATTCCCCAGGAAAAAATGCATCAGTTCCTGTTTCTGTAAGCGTTCCCTCCAGAACCGCACCAGATCCTCCAACCTTTCCATGAGAAATTGTTCATCCCAAGCTTCCAGGGGTCCCTTCCAGAGCAAGTGGAAGAGTGCAGTTTTGATGTTGTAGGTGCAAAGTATGGTGTTCCACTGAACCGCAAATTCCTGCTCAAACTCTTTGCCGCCCAGGTCGCGAAGGGCTTTCATAATCTGCAGACATTTGAGGTGGCAGGAGTTGTTTGGAGTTTGCACTTTGAGCCAGTTCAGGAACTTTTGCTCATGCTTTGACAGGTAGACGTACCAGAAAGCCTCCTGTCTCAGGGGCCTGGGCAGCCCAGCGCTGCAGGGCTGAGATACCAGGAACACGGAATCTCCCACATGGATCGCTGGGATCAGCCGCACAGACATGGCAATGTGGCAGCACACATAATCCGACCTGGGCAGCAGCTTCAGGATGAGCTGCTGATTGAGGACAGACAGAGTGACTGAGCAGCGCTCCTCACACTGGTATCTGATGACATTGAGACACCTGTGCATCTTATTGTGAAACCACCTCAGCACCTCGGCGGACGACAGGGCTGGTTCCTTCTGGAAGTGGGCACAGAAAGATTGGTTAAATTCCCTCCTGTGCTTTGAGCTGGACTGGGACTTGCTGGAAGCTTTGAGTTTGCAGAGGGCAGTCCCTGCCAGGTGGAAGGGCACCTCTCTCCCGGGCA